>NW_024070195.1:25766391-26032751 GCF_014754425.2 Oryx dammah
CTCTCACTCTCACTCTCACTCTCACTCTCACTCTCACTCTCACTCTCAGTCTCTACTTTAGACTCAGGCTTTATTTCTTGATTGCTGGGACTTCTAATAGGTCTGTATGCAGTATGCTTAACTGGCATGACTTCAGAAAGGAAAGACCAGAAAGATAATACCTTCCAATAAATTCTCTATGGGTCTGGTTTTTTGAAAATAGTAGAATATAGCTTACATGTGACCTGTTTTCAAAAAATCTTAATGTAGTACTGTAAAAAGTTAGAGCCTTTGAAAATAATTTAATCCAGCCTCCTCTTCTTAGAGTAAAACATGATCAAGGACTAGGGGAATTTAGGTGACTTGCTAAATTCTGCTCCCTACTCCTGGATTATTTTCATTATAAAATGATGTGCTCTGAATCATTGTGCTTATCTTTGGCCACGTAACTCGTGCTTTTTCCAGGTACAGAAGATGACAATGCAAAGCAAAAATAACAGAAAGGAAGTTAGCAGAAGGAAAGTCAGATTGAAGCAGGGTGTTGAGTATGAGCGCAGTGGCTACACCCACTGCTGGCTTCTGTCTCTGAGGTCAGACTGGATGGAAGTTGAACTGTTTGTCCTCAGACCCTTGCGATCAGCTGACATTCCCTGTATGCAGCCCCCGCCCCTAGTCATGCTCTGTGGGAGAACCTTGAGGTTCTCTTGGGTCTCAGGCACATCTTTCTCACAACACTGGTAGGTGAACTGTTTCTTACTGGAATCAGATAGTATGAAACCAGTGGCTCACACTCCTAGTTGCACATTCTAGTTGCCTTGAGTGTGTTGTGAAAGGCCCCACAATGACCTGGAGGAGGCCAGGCATTAGTCATTTTTAAAATTTGCCCCAGTGAGCCTGTCGTACAGCTGGGATGGGAACCACTGTTTAAAGCCAGTTCATCAGTTGCCTCGAAAATCACCTAAACAGCCTGTTCTTACACCACGGAACTTCACTCCCAGCAATGTCTGATTTGGTGGGTCTAGGGTTGGGCCCGAGATTCTGTTTGTCTAGCAAATTCCTGGGTGCTCCTGGGAGAGGTTGCTGTTGGGTGGGAACCATGCTTTATAAACCACAGTGGTAGACTCTCTGGAGTTTTGATTCTGGTGGCCCGGCTGGGGCCATGGCATCTGCACATCACTTGAGTTCCCTTGTGCTGCTCTTGCATCTGGGCTGGAAACATGCCAAGAGCCACCCACTGAGGCCCAGGGGTCGGTTCCTCGTGTGGGACCCATGGATGAGCTCAGGCATGAGGTAGACCACCTCTGATTTCTCCTCCCCTACCCCGCTGACCACCAGAGGGAGGGCCACCAGGAACACTTGAGGACGCCAAAGCTTCAGGAGGAGGTGGTGAGCTGCAGTCTACATGGAGAAAGAGGCACATCTCGTGGGTGTCTGGCTGGCTGGGATGCAGTGGGTAGACTGTGGGCATGCACAGGGGCTCAGATCACACCTTCCCTCTGGAACAGGTCCTTAGGTCTCCCCCAGCAGATGTTGACCTGGTGTGGCAGCTGAGGCCCCCACGGAGAGCTGGCGACCCTGCACTTTGCCCCCCACGTCAGGGTCCTCTCTGTGGCACCGCAGTGCCCACTTCTGCCGCAGATGAATTCTGCATTGTGGGCACAGCTCAGTTCTCAGAGGTCTGAGCTGTGGATCTGCACGCGACACAGAAAACAGTGAGGAGGCTGAGGCTGGACTCAGTTGCCCCAAGCTGGCAGCAGTGGTTCTCTAAGTGAGGGCTCTAGACCAGCCTCAGGTTCACCTGGGAACCTACGAGAAATAGGAATTCTTGGGCCCCACCCCAGACCTGCTGGATGCCCATCCATCTGCCTTTCGACGTGTCCTTAACTTCATTCTGGGCCTACGCATTCAGGTTTGAGAAAGCCAGTGGTTTCCCCCGAGGCCGTGGCAGGGCAGGACTCTGATCGGATCAGCGCAGGAGCCCACACGTTTGGATCCCTCAGGCCTCAAGATTGGGGAGGTGCTTGTGACGGAGGGTTCTAAAGAAAGGCAGTGCGGCCAAGCAGGGCCTGTAGAGGCGGCTGCAGTGGCTCTGGGCCCGCCCTTCAGGAAATTGAGTCCCAGGCTTTTGAACTCCCCCTGGTTCACCCTCCCCGTCATCACGGCTTGCCCAGAGCACCCTTGATTCCGCACAGCCCACAGTCTGCACGGATTCTCAAACGATGAAGTCTAATTGAATAGGGCGTTTCCTGGTTCTGATTTTGGTGACTGGCTTTTCCTCTCTTCTCCTTTTTTCCCCAGTTAGTGACGGGAGTATGGGAAGGCCAGTACAACTTCTTCTGTCAGGGCACACGCAGTGGAGGAGAAGCGGACATGAAGGTACTGGCTCTTTGTTTTCTTAATAAAGAAATTGTACACGAGGCAAGATGGCCGTCCAGGTCATCCCTTTGGACATTCTTTAAAAAGAATTTTAAAAGCGGTGTGTGCCCATGGTAAGGGAAATTAAGCAGCCTGGAAAGTATAGGAGGGAAACTAAAGTCTCCCTGTCTGCAAAAGTGAGTCCTGTTAACAACTTCCGGGGAAGAGAGAGTGCATGCGCTTGCCAGTATTTGCTCTCTGTTTACATAAACAGGTTCATCAGGTGATGGCTTTAGTCATCACCTCTGAGTGTGATCTGAGTGTGATCCAGCTTCCATACTGGAGTATTTTTCAGGGTTTTACTTTTAATAAAAGGCTGCAGTCTACCCTCAGCCTGGCAGTCATTTCCTCGGAGCCCCCCGTATGGCATTTCACTGGGCACAGCACAGCACTGGACATCCAGATTTCTTGCCCGCTCTGCCGTGTATCCTGTCACCACGCCAGCCCCTGAAATCGGAAGTGCCTTTCTCGTGGTTTTCCTCCTCCGATGGCTCCAGAGGGAACAGGCAGCCTACAGGGATTTGTTAAAGAGTCGTGAAGGGCATGAAGCCCTTGTAGAGCTTGCCCTTCACAACCCCCCACCCACCCCACCCGCCCCCCTCCCCCCGGTGTTCTGGTCAAAGGCCCTGCAGAGAGACTAGCTTCAGCAGGGCTAGTGGGGCGGTGAGGTCCCGGGGTGGGTGCACAGCCCGGCGGGAGACGCTGACGGCCCCTTCGTCCTAGATCATCCGTGTGCTGTGGTGGTACTACTTCTCCAAGCTCATCGAGTTCATGGACACCTTCTTCTTCATCCTCCGCAAGAACAACCACCAGATCACGGTCCTGCACGTGTACCACCACGCCAGCATGCTCAACATCTGGTGGTTTGTGATGAACTGGGTCCCCTGTGGCCACTGTGAGTCTGAACATCTTTGGGGACAGGGGTGAGCAGAGAGGCTGAGTTGAAACTAAGGCTTTGAGAGGAAAGGTGCTGCTTCTGCAGGTTTCTAGGTCAGGCCTTTGACCATGGTGTCCAGATTGCCTTTAATGACAGTCTGCGTGGCCTGTGCACTCAGGTTGACAGATCCTTTCTCTGGTTTGGGATACATCCTGTGCTGATGTGGCAAGATAAGGGAAAAACCAGATTCCCAGCCTGGGGCACTTGAACAAATCTGGACAGAATTCTCTCTTCCAGGTTGTTCATCCTTGTTTCTGGACACATTTGAGAGGTGTTTGACTGGCAGGGACAGACCAGGAAGATGGAATCGCGCCAAGGAGTGGGCTCCAGGGAACAAGCTTTCCCTGCAGTACCTCAGGGCGTCTACACATCCTCTGACATAGTGACCCTCATGTTCCTGAAGCATGTTTAGCTGGGCAGCTTCTGGGACAAGCAGCAACATTTGAAGTAAATTCTCTAAGCAGGATGTGCAAAGCTTGTGGTCTGGAAGTGTCCCATGAATTAGATTGTCCCTTTCGGGTTCAGCCCAGGAGGGCTAATATGTCCCAGTCAGAGTTCCTCATATCCATCCCCAACAAACTTGATCCTCTCGGTCTGCTCACGTGTTCCCCCCAGGATAGCACCACCCTTGATTAACTTGGCCCACCAGGATGCGCACAGTCAGAGGAATCTAGAACCAGCAAGGGCTTTCCAAGTACAGCTCCTTCCACTTTGGGAGAACCCTGAGACAGTAGAAGGGTTGGTAGAACTCACACCCCCTGCCTGCAGATTATCTGACTTAACTTTCTAATAGAAGTGGCACCTGCCCACATTTTAAAGTGTGTTAGTCACCCAGGTTTATCGAACTCTTTGTAACCCCAAGGACTGTAGCCTGCCAGGTTCCTCTGTCCATGGAGTTTCCCAGGCAAGAATACTGGAGCAGGTAGCCATTCCCTTTCCCAGGGTGATCTTCCTGGCCCAGGGATTGAACCCGGGTCTCCTGCATTGCAGACAGATTCTTTTACTGTCCCAGCTACCTGGAAAGCCCCAATGGAAGAAGGCTTTAAATGTCAGATTCCCTCAGAATGACAAATGAGAAACAACCAGAGAATGGATGTGACTCGTCCAAGGTCACACCCCCAGTTACTGTCATAGCTCAGCCTGACCACAGAGGGAGGAGAAAGCTGGTTGCTTTGCTTGGTTGCTGGCTATGGGGGCAGAGGATGGAGAGTCTGAAAAAAGACTGGGTGATTCTACTGGAAATGACAAATTGTGATGTAAATATTGGGTCTCTCATCTCTAAGGAACTGGGCTCTAGACTCTCTCTTACTGATAAGAATATATGGCCTCTGCACCACAGCCCTCCTCCCCAGACCTCAGCAAATGTGTAGAGACGGCCAGCTTTGAGCTTCCCACCCTTTGTGGCTGTCTTTCCTAAGGCTTCAGTGCAGTATCAGAGACACTTGGGCAGCATCCTCTGGGAGTGGGTGGGGGCCTGGCAGCAAAGCCTTTAGATGCCAGAGTGGGGTGGGTGGTTCCTGACTCCTGGTTGGATGCCCACCTGGTAGCTGACCCTGGGCTTAAACCCTTTTGACGGCTGCCTGACCAGATGGCAATTGATTTCTGGTCACACGCCCATGCAGTGCCAGCTTGCTGCTGCAGTGTTTACCTGTTTAAAAACATTTTTTTTAATTTTTGAATTTAAAAAGAATCTTGGGTTTTGTTACCTGTCACATACAGAACACTGATGCATCCTCCTCGCCAATTCCCTCTTTTCCTACAGCTTACTTTGGCGCCACACTTAACAGCTTCATCCACGTCCTCATGTACTCGTACTATGGCCTGTCATCCATCCCGTCCATGCGGCCGTACCTCTGGTGGAAGAAGTACATCACGCAGGGGCAGCTGGTGAGTAATGCAGCCTCTTTCTGGCAGGACTCGCCGCCTGGGGGACACCGAGCTCTTCCTGGGCTGCCCTTGCTGCCCTCCTGGCTTCAGTGTTGTTGACAAGCTCCTGAGAGGTGCCTTTCCCATCCTCCCTCTCTCTCGATCCAGTTAAACATCTTGAAGTGAGCAGAGCGGGGAATTCCATCCATTTCAGTCAATGGAGACAACACGCCAGTGGGCAGGCAGCTAGTTGAATTGGGGAACAAAGACTAAAATTCATCCTCAGACTGTTAAGTTCAGCCCTTTCTTCTTAGTTTGTGCACAGAACATCCATGTGTGTCCGTGTTTTCTAATTATAATCCAAATCCAAGGTGCAGTCTGTGTACCCGTGTTTCCAGGAGTGCCAGGATTTGCTAGGAGGAGCCCAGGTCCAGGGTGTGCTAAGTCACTTCAGTCATGTCCGACTCTTTGCGACCCTATGGACTGTAGCCCGCCAGACGAGCCCAGGATGCAGGTGTCGAGCGACCTCTCAGCCCGTATGGTGGAAGGGATGGCACTGCGGTGCCCCAGGTGGCAGCCCCCTTCCTGGGCCCACGTCCCAGCAGCTGTTTGGTGGTTATTTCCCACCGTCCTTGTAAAAGCTTTCCTTGGTTGTCAGTCGTGTCTGACTCTTTGTGACACCATGGACTGTAGCCTACCAGGCTCCTCCCTCCATGGGATTCTCCAGGGAAGAGTACTGGAATGGGTTGCCATTTCCTTCTCAATGTCAGTATACTATAGCGCATTTTCCTCTCCCCTTGTGATTTCTTTCATAAACTGATTAATAATACTATCACTGCTGTTCAAATGCTGACATTCCTTGAGCTTACCACGTGCTCATGTCAAGCGAGCAGTTTTATAGGGGTTGTTCCAGTAGCCTGATTTTATGTTATTATCCCTACTTTATAGAGGAGGATGCAGAGGCGATAGGCCAGGGCTAGCTGACTTGTTGACATTAGATACTAAATTCTTAGCCCTGGTCTTGCCTTCTTAACACATTCTTTTCTAAGGAAACCAAGCTGATTTAGATTCCTCTGTGTCAGTTGTGATTCTTCAATATTGAAAAATAACCATCTGGGGAAAAACAAATTTGAGAAGACCTTCTGGCTGCTTCTGTGTTTGGTGTTTCATCAGCACCTCTTTGCCAGCTGCCTGACGATCCTTCTTATGTTGCCCCAGCCACTTGTGAGGAAGGGTCACTGTTCTTCAGCCTCCTCATTACACGTGAGAAGTGATGCCAGGGTTGACTTGCTGCACGTAGTGTGGTTCTTCTGAAGCCAAATGTAGAGCAGGCTGGAGAGCTGATCTCCTGTTGACCTCTGCCCTTTGAGGTGGAAGATTGCCCCCAGTTTCCCTGTATTTATTCTATGCGCCACTTATAGTTACAACAGCAACAACAACAAAAAACAGTTCCCTACATAGAAACACTGAGAGGTGGCCCAAAATCCCGTGGGCGGAGCCTCGTCCTCCACTCACTCCTTAAACATGCCCGTCCAGCAGCTGTCCCTTATATTGACCCCTTTTAGCCGTTTCCCTGCTTCTCAAGATGTACCTGTCAGAAATAATCTATGGAATTAGCTTTATATCCTAGGAAGAGAGTAAGTCTGTCTCCCAACCCCAGCCTTCACCAAATCAGAAGGTCCTCGGATAAGGATGGGGAAAGAGTCCCATGGGATTGCACATCCTGCAGTGAGGTTCCTGGCCCCTCTAAACATACACTCCATGCCTATCTTTCCTCTATGAAGAATAAACAAAAAGTACCGTTGCATCTCCTGTACTGTATTCCTGAAGTGTGTGTTGGGTTTTTTAAAACGTTTTCTCTTTTTTCCTTCCTTCCAGCTTCACTGAGAGCTAATTCACATATAATACTGTATAAGTTTGCAGTGTACAACGTAAGGATTTTGATGTGTGTATGTTGTAAATCTACTCCCAGAACTTCCAAATATACAATGAAAGCCTTGCTGGCTATTCCCTGAGCTTTAGAGAAGGTGACTGCAGCAGTTGGAAAGGGAGGAGTGTGTACATAAGACAAACACAGATGCATAAGAGGTTTGGGATACGTTTAGCATATGCCTCGTGATTTTGAAATGACCTCTGTACCTACAGAAAGGTTAGTAAGTGTTCATTCCCAAACTCGGGGGTGCAGGGTAGAGCACCCATTTGGCAGACGCCTTGACCGTGGGCCATGGCCGCATATTCAGCTATGTCTCCTCCCCACCCAGCTTCAGTTTGTGCTGACCATCATCCAGACCAGCTGTGGGGTCATCTGGCCGTGCACCTTCCCTCTCGGTTGGTTGTATTTCCAGATCGGATACATGATTTCTCTGATCGCCCTCTTCACAAACTTCTACATTCAGGTAAATCTCACTCTTCTGTGGTGATTGGGATTTGGGGTCCTTGCAGCCAAGGCCTTCATTCATTCCTTTATTGAGGAGCCCCTGCCTTGGCGGAAGCAGGGTGGAGGTGGGGTCTCTGCCAACTGTGGAAGGTGCTGAAGTCTGGCCAGACCTTGGAGTTCTGCGGCTTTGGCACAAGCAGCTCCAGGTCCCTGTGGGAAAGCAGAGCTGTCCCGTTCGGCTTCCCTGGGGCTGCTGCAGACGTGGCATAGGTGAGTCTCAATCTCAGTCTCTCAGCCCCACTGCCCTAAACGCCAGGGCTAAATTAAATATCTGAAGAACTTTCCATTACAGTCCCCAGCTGCAGATAGAAATCAGCCCTTTTCCGCAGTTGCCTTACACTTCCTCTCCCCACTGCTCAGGCTTGGGGTCACAGATCATTCCCAAGTGTATGATGTGGTGTAGGTTTCTGCCCATGGAAGGGTTTGTTCAGGGCTGATGCCTTGGGGGAGCCTGACCTTGTGTGGTCACCGTTGACTCTCCTACTTCCTATTACCTCTGGGTCTCGTGTGTCCCTGCTCCCTGAGCTGGGCCTGGCTCCGGGCAGGCACAGGGGCTGGGCGGGAGCAAAATAAGAGGCTCTGAGCAGAGGCAGGAAAGCCCGATCACATGCAGCAGCACAAACCCCCCTCCATGCCAGGGCAGGGGGCGCCCAGCACACTTGCGCCTCCCTGCGCCCCCTCCAGACAGACACATTTTCCCAGACATACCTGGGGTGGCGGCTCTGGGTTGCATCTTCCTGCTGCCTGGCTGGTAGCTCATGCTGCACTTCAGGGCAATGACGGGGGAGGTTAAAGAAAAGATGGGGCCCAACAAAGCTGAAGTCACACCTGTTTTGACTGCCATTCATGGCAGAGTGCTTTTGTAAGTAAAGGGCCAAGACAGTTGCTAAAGCCATGAGACAGTTTTGAAGGCAGAGGATGTGAGTGACAGCAGGAGACAGCAGGGCAGAGCCAAGTGAAGTGCAAGTTGTATTTTCAGTCTAATTGTCAAATAACATCCATACCTCCGCCCATGACTCAGTGAACATACCCAGGCTGAGCCTCAGAAAATGAAAGAATGATTGAAACCAGTGGCAAAAAAAAAACCCAAAACATTTTCCAGGTCGCTTGAGCACAGACATTACTTCTAATATGGTGGCACCGTTCCCCAGAGGCTCTGGCCCTGGCATTAGGGATGTGGCCAGGCCCCACCCCCATCCCCACCCCTGCTGTGGCTCCCATCTGCCCTTATGTGTTGCAGACCTACAACAAGAAGGGTGTCTCCCGGAGGAGAGAACACCAAAAGGACCACCAGAACGGCTCCGTGGCTGCCCTGAATGGCCACACCAGCAGCTTCTCTTCCCTGGAGAACAATGTGAAGCCGAGGAAGCAGCGGAAGGACTGAGGTCCGAGGGCTGGCAGCCTCTGAACCACATCGTCTGATTGTAAGCACATCTGACTTGTGCCCAATGCTCGTTAACAGCTGCTGTAACTAGTCAGCCTACAATAGTGTGACTCACATAGGACCTCTTCCATCAGTTCCAAACCCCTAGAAAACGTAGACAGATTATCCAAGTAGGCATAAGATTTTTTAACATTTCTGGGCTCTCACCGACCCCTGCGCTAGACTGTGGAGGGCGTGTTATTGTAGTACACGACACTGCTGTTGCCTTATTAGTTATAACATGATAGGTGCTGAATTGTGATTCACAATTTAATAACACTGTAATCCAGACTTTTTTTTTTAACTGTTGATCGTGCATGTGATTGTAAATTTGTATAATGTTGTTACAGTAGAGAAACACACATGCCTTAAAATTGAAAAAGCGGGGCCCAAAGCTTATAAGTTCAATTAGGGTATGTTTCAAGTTTTTATTCATTTCTAATAGCTCCGTTCAGAAAAATCACCATGATTTATGGAACTTAACGTGTGACACAGGACTTCAGGTGACTTGTCCGTGTGAAATCGGCACCTTCAGTTTTTGTAATGTTGGCTTTAAATCAGGCAGGTTCAGATCTAGTGGAACAGTCAGTTTAACTTTTTAACAGATCTTATTTTTTTATTTTGAGTGCCACTATTAATAATGTAAAAAGGGAGGGAGGAGCTAAAGCAGTCTTGATGAAACTTAAATATATATTCTTTGTCTTCAGGATTTCAGGAAGTGTGTAGGATGAGTAGGCCGTTTTAAATTTCAGAAGTGTAAGTGTTTTTATACAGGAAACAAAGCCCATTTTGCTTTCCACTTAGAGAAGATACATACTTTTCAAGAGACATGACTGAATATTTAGCCATTTGACAGAGGCCCATAGATGAGCAGTGGGGGGACTGGTTGCCGAGGTCCCAATTTGGATTGACTTCTCTACTGCTATCTATCTGTTTTGACGCACACTTCCTTTGAAAATGTGCCTAGCTTACCATAATGAATGGGGAAGGGTGGGGTGGGAAGGACCTTAGAAAAATTCAAGGTAAAATTAAACAGATAGCTGCAGCATGAGAAAACTAGAGAACTGAGTAGAGTTGGTTTGGTTAATGTGAATCTAATAGCACCTGTAAGGTTTTTTTTCTCCTGCTCCAGCTCTAAAGATTTGTTTAGAAATGCTTGTTTAAAAATAAGACTGCTTATCATAAAATCATGTCTCATACCCTAGAAGCAGTGGTCAAACAGAAAAAGACTGTTTTGTGTGTGTGTCATTTTAAAGTATTGGAATTTAGCCTCTGAATACCTTCTCCACTGAGGAAAAATACATTCATTGAACCACTCGTGACACATCTGAGAAGGTCATTGACAATGTATAAATGAATGGTTTGATATTTATGTAAATATCAGTTTATCATGCTTTAATTTTGCACATTCATATTACAGGGAGCCAGTTGGGTTCTCTTAATTAGTCTTGTGGGTTTTCTGTTTGGAAGGAGTCATGGCATCTGTTTACATTTACCTTATCAAATCTAGAATGTGTATATTTGTAAATGTATGTCTTCCTAGGTACTAGTTTGAGAATGTCTTTACATATTTCAACACAAAAACTGTAACATTCAATAGTGTGCTGTCAAAGTGTGCTTAAGCTCATCTGGATATACCCACAATGTTAAATAATGTCTAAAATTAATCATTAAAACATTTTTGATTACCTGTGCTTGGATTTACATTGTTGATATGCTACTAATTCTGAAAGACTGGAGAAAAGCCTGCTTTCTTCACCATCTAGGAAGTCACCCAAAGAAATGATGTAAATAATTCAGTTTGGAAGGTTATACTGTGGCTCAGCTCACATTAGGAGGGATCCCCACATTGTTAGGCATGGTGGTGGCTGCATCCCAGTTCCTTTGTCTAAGCCTTCCCTGGTTTCCATACCGAAGACCCCAGCTCTGAGCCCACTCCTTTTTCTTCCCTCCCTTCTCCTCCCCCTTCCCTTCCTCAAGCTGTTAGAATTACTTTCCTAGATCTAGACCAGAAGTCTGCACATTTTTTCTGGAATGAGCCAGCTACTACTTGTCTTAGACTTTGCAGACCACACTGCTCAACCACCTTTTGTAGAGCTCAAAAGCAGCCTATTACACAAGTAATTACACAGATAATATGTAAATAGTGGGCCCTAGCCATGTTCCAGTAGAACTTTATTTGCAAAACAGAAGACCTGTGGCTGTAGTTCTGTGACCCCCAGTTTAGAGTAACAAGGGCCCACCTCTGTCAGTTTCTTTGACAAAGACCATTTCACGTCCCATGTCCTGCCCCACGCCACACACCCCCACCCTGCACACCTTCCCCAGTCTGACGTACTGAGTCTGTCCATACCCATCATAGAAGTGAGGAAATGAACAGCCTATCGTCCCTTCCTCCACTTCATACCACACGGTTACTAGTGCAGGCCTGACCCTGGCTTTGAGTGTGTTCTGGTTTGTCGATATCACCTTCAAAATGTCATCAGAAACTGAATTTAGTATTGGGAATATCATCTGAAAAGTGCAGAGGACTGTTGGGGTTTGATGGTAATGATTATTTACATCCTTGTCCTTCCCCTCTGAGTCCAGAACAAATTGAAGACATCAAAACCAGACTGATGGAAATCAGCATAGTTTGTCTGTCACTGAGGAGGCTGGCTAGTGACAAAGACCGCAGTAGGGCTCTCCAAATATCCTGTTGACATACCATGGTCAGCTCCAGCTCACTGGTGGTTGGGGCTGCCCTAGTCTGTTGGTGTGGTGATGAACTGATAATTAAGATGTTTTGAACATCAGCCCTGCAATTTACGCAGCTTTAGCTACAAGCTCCCTTTCTGTGTCAGGCTGTGCTCTGATGCCTATGATGCTCAATAGTATCTCCAACTTTAGCAACCAGAAAGTCACCCTCTTCCTTTTAGAGAAGTGAGTGGGTCAGAGGGCAGAGTAGGCCCTCGTCTGTATGGAAGTGGAAGGGCAAGTTCATGCACCCATATGGAAAGGGAGGATTTCCAGTTACCCTTCTGAGCAGCCTTGCCATTTACAGGAAAGGCAATGTAGCCTAACGTGGGAAGCACAGCTTGGAGGCCACACTGCCTGGTTGGAATCCTATCTGTATGACCTTTAGGCAAATTGCTTTAACTTGGCCGCAGTGTTCCCATCTACCCGACTGGGATAAAGTCAGTACCTACCTTACAGGCTCATTACAAGGGTTAAATAGATGAACAGAGTATACAAAGCTCTTGGAGCCTCATCCAGCAAAGCATGAACTCTGTGTTATCCATTACCTTCAGGCCGTCCCACTGGTCTCTACAGATTAGCTGTTGTTTTACTGTTAGTTCCTTGACTAGTTGCTCTAACAATCCTATTACAAAGGAGAGGAAGTTCTTGGGTAGGATACTTTGTTGAATCAAAAGAGTTGAAAAGTGGACTTCCCTGGTGGCTCAGTGGTAGAGAATCTGCCTTACAATGCAGGGAACGTGGGTTCAATCCCTGGTATAGGAAGATTCCAAGAGGTCTGCATGCCCACAATGAAGATCTGATGCAGCCAAATTAAAATGTGTTTTTATAAAAGTTGAAAAGAAACCAGCAATTGTCGGGAGTACGACTGTATTATTCCAAATTATGTCCGAGTTTTACATTACACTACTATTTTGGAATTTCTGGAATCTGCTTTATTCCCTCTTGGGGAAACGGCAGGTTCATCAGTGTCTGGTCTGTCGCAGCATTCCTGCAGAGCCCTGCTGGTAGTTCTGTGATCCGTCCTCAGACATGCATCTATTTCATGTGAACTGATTTTAAACAGATGTCTCACACTCTTCCCGTATCAGTCCAGGATTTCAAGTACTGATAGCTTCTCCTCTTCAGCATCAGTTTGGAGACTAGTGCCCTCAGTGGAGATGGCAGCAGAATAGTGTTTGCCTCAGTTTGCTCTCTGCTCTCACTAATTCTCATTCCAGGCGTAGATTTAAAACTCATCTGTGTTGTCCTTGACATTTTTATGAGCTTCATTTTCTCTCTTTCCCAACATATTTATGGCACTTAACCCAAAGCAAGAAAGTTCCCAGGCTGACTTTTGCCATAGGTTGTGTGAGATGTTGCACCCAGCTTATGAAGACGTCTTGGAAGTTGTAGGAACAGGCAGAGTGGGACCCCGTGACTGGTGATGTAGTGGGGACAGAGAGCCAGCTGTGGTGGTCAGTGGGCACCCACTTTTTCAGATCATCCAGACTCTCTGCCCAGTGCTCACCATTCCATGTGTCTCCCGTGTGTGTGTTTTGTGTTGACCATCTGGTTCACTGGAAGAACACCTAGTGCAGAGGACTGAGGGGTATTGGGCAAACAGGGATGTGTGAGAAATGCCAGTCCCCAGAGGAGCCGTTTCTAGACTGGGATCATACATACACATAGATGACTCCCGCACAGGATGGTTTATGGTGGGGGCATGACGTTGACAGGAGCCGTAAGAGACTCAGGAGAGAATCTTTCTAGCAAGGTGATTAAGAAGAGCTCGTTCAATCCGAGTCTTCAGAGATGACCTGGCTTTCAGTAGATGGTGGCTGAAAGTTGCTAGGGAGACAGCATTCCAAGTTCAGGAAACGAGTACGGAGAGATACAACACATTTCACAGAACTGTTGCATGTGTGGGAGAAACAGCTTATTTTTAAAATAAGAGGTAAAGTGGGAGGAGCGTATAATTTGGGTGTTCCCATTGATAAATGTGCAGAATGTTACTCAGAGTTCCCAGGGCTCTTTCTCTGGAATTACGCCTTCCTTCCTTCCCAGTAATCAGCCTTAAAAGAACCATCGGTAGCCATGCCTCTTGCCCAGTTGCCCGCCTCCTCTTCTCCCTTTCGAGCAGAGCTAAGGAGGAACAAGAGGGTGATTACAACAAGAATTGGCACTTATGTCATAAAATGAAGGGCGTCATGCATGGGACTTCCCCAGTGGTCCAGTGGCTATGACTCTGTGCTCTCAATGCAGGGGGTGCCCAGGTTCAATCCCTGGTCAGGGAGCTAGATCCCACATGCCACAACTTAAAAAAAATAACATATACAACTAAGACCCACTACAGCCAAATAAATAAATATTAAAAAAAAAAAAAAAAAAAAACCCTGAAGGGAATCATAAGAGGAAGCAGACTCAAAGAGGACTCGGACCTTCTGAAGAATTCCTCCAAACCAAAGACAGGGCTTTAGAGTCTGAAAACTTAGGTCATGGGCCTGATGTTTGGACAATATATTTGAGAAAGAACTTACAGTATGTTTTAAATATATCTCAGTACAGAAAAGAATAGATGGGCAGTGGTTTAAATGTGGCCCTTTATGAAAGGAGGTCAAGGATTCAAGTACCTGCCAAGTGTCCACACTGACCCGAGATCGAAGCGCACGTGTCTTGTGTCCCAAGACCTGCAGTGGGATCAGTGATGAGGTTTCTGAAGATGCAGAGGCAGGAGAAGAGGAGAGTACAAAGTTCAGATTAAAAAAGAAAAGACACACCGATGGAATAAAAGCGCCAGAAAGGGAGTGCGGTTGTAGACGCATCAGTTTCTCTTCCCGTCTGAGCGGAGCAGCCCTGATGCTTCAGATCACTGAAGGCACACAGCGTGGTTCAGGTGTTCTAGAAGGGAGTCAGGTGGGGAGCACCGCTGTCTGCATGTCTGTGTCCCTGTAAAGTCATGTGTTGAAAGCTAAGGCGGTGGGATTGGGAATGAGGGTGGACCCCTTGTGATTGGGATGAGCGCCTTTTACAAAGGGAAGAGGCCCCAGAGAGCTTGAACATCCCTTCTGCCAGGTGAGGTTATAGGGAGAAGATAACCAAATCTGCACCTTGGTCTCAGCCTTTCCAGCCTCAGAACTGCCAGCAAGAAATGTTTGCTGTCCTAACCCTGCTGGTCTGCGGTGGTGTCACAGCAGCACCAACCAGCTGAAACTTGCGCCCTGTACCTTGGGTCCACTGAGCATGAGACACACGTGCTTTCCTCCTCATGTCGGGTAGTGGCGTCTATCATCCCCACTTTACAAATGAGGAAGCTCAGACCCAGAGAGCATCCGTGACCTGCCCGGGTCATGACATCGGAGCTCTAATGGACCCACCTGTTCCAAGCTGATGCACTCACCCTGCAAGGAGCTGCCCAGAAGGCAGCCCCTCAGACCAGCTCCTAAAGCACAGGATTACAGCTGCGTTATGCTAGCTGCTTCCCTTCCAACCAGGGTGATCATTTAACTCCATGCTACACTGGTGTGACTTTAAATTATTCGGAACATACACATTGTCTAGTGAGAGGTTTCACTTAATGGATTAGAGATTCTGGGAGAATTGTACAAAGATCCCCAAATATTAAACTATCTGATTTTAAACTATCTGATTTACGCTTATTATGTATATTTCTTCCCTCTGTGATGCCATTGAGTAAAGAAAACTGCCAAGTCCTAAAAGATAATACCAAATCATACCCATAAATTTTAATAAAAACTTTTGTCAGAAAAAAAATCACATTTTGCATTATCACTGTTTTTTAAAGAACTGACAATAGCATATATTTACTTAGATATCAATACAGCACTTATTTCATCAGCATTACCATAAAATTTTTGAGTCAGTTTCTCAGACACTGAAGACCGTTCCAAATCGCTTTGGTCACTGGATGAGATGGCTGGATGGCATCACGGACTCGATGCACGTGGGTCTGAGTGAACTCTGGGAGATGGTGAAGGACAGGGAGGCCTGGCATGCTGCAGTTCATGGGGTCGCAAAGAGTTGGACACGACTGAGTGACTGAACTGAATTGAACTGAATAAGTAAATGCCATCTCAGAAATATGCCCTTCCCCCCACCCTTACTGACGATCCAGCTCTGCTCCGGGCATCTTGCCAGTTGCTGGGGAAACAGCAATGAAAAGATAACCTCATTTTGGAGGAAAGACGAAAACAAGCAAACCGAATAATTACATATTATCGTGACTGTTCTGAAGGACACAAGCGGGGTACTGACCCTGAGAATATCTCGAGTGCTATTATACTTGAGATGGTGTTGAGGTATATGGAAGGATATTGGGGTGTCTGCCTATGTGTTTAAATTGGTGGTTCTTATTTTCATGAGCTGAATAAGAGATCATTGGAAGTTTCCGGCATTCTCTCAGAAGCCATCTGGAAGGTCTTGATAGAGCTGTCTGTCCTCCACTTGAACGGTGGCTCTCGGCAGAGGGTGAGTGAGCCCCATGCTGGGCTCTGACACTTCCTTGAGCACCCGGGGTTCCTGCTGCTCTCCACGTGATTGGCAGGCTTCCACACTGATACCTTATCATTTCAGCCCTGCACCATACGATGAGCTCTTAGAAGACTTTTTTAAGTGACAAGGATCCAAATTTAAGCGACATCCAACTGAATGGTAGTACTAATGTCTCTGAGGACAAATGGGGCAATGGGTGATTTTCCGGCCTGGCAGTGGCTCGTGCTGCCTGGCAGCTGCCAGCATCCTTTAATGAGAAGAATAAAACAAATCTCCATCTCAGAAAATCTCAAATGGTGTGTGGGAGTGTCGGTGTGTGTATGGGTAGTAGAGGCTATGTTATAATCTCATTCCTTTCTGGGAGATGCAATATGGATTCTGAACAGCCCATTTGATTGTAAGACACTTGAGGGCAGGAATTGTCTCTTTCTTGTGTCTAATCCCTGGTGTGTGCCTAGCATAGCACCAGACACAACAAACGTTCAGTGTTTTGATGAATGAATGGAGGACTCAGAAAGGACTGGACAACATGATGTACAGTAAGAAAAACAAGCTTTCAAGCCAATTCGATCTGAGTTTACATTACATCATGTGTCATGGACTGAATGTGTGACCCCCAAAAATGCATATGTTGAAACCCTATTCCCTCTACCCCATGTGACGGTTTTAGGAGATGGGCTTTGGGAGGCGATTAAGATAAGATGAGGTCCTGAGGGTGGAATCCCTGTTTATGGGATTAGTGTCCTTCTAAGAGTCACAGGGGAGCTTGCTTCTCTGCTTTGCATCATATGAGGATGCTAGGAGAAGTTGGCAGCCTGCAGCCCCAAAGAGGGTCTCACCAGAACCTGACCATGCTGGCACCTGATCTCAGACTTCCAGCTTCCAGAACTGTGAGAAATACTTGTTTATCAGGAAGGAAAAGAGGTGGGGGAGGGTAAATTAGGAGGTTGGGGTTAGCAGATACACATTACTATCTATAAAACAGATAGGAAGGACTTTCTGTATAGCACAGGAAACTATATTTAATACCTTGTAATAACCTATAATGGAAGAGAATCTGGAAAAGAATAGATACACGTATATGTTTAACTGATCACTTTGCAGTACACTAGAAAGGAGCAACATTGTAAATCAACTATACAGGTCAATTAAAAAAAAAAAACTCACTAAATGCTCCCAGCTTGTTGGGACTCAAGGTGGTCACCACTGGGTTCAGGGACTACAGAGTGTGCGGTGAATAGCATTTGGAATACAGCATGGTAGAGCTGACCAAGTTCCCCTCAGGATCACCAGCTTCCCCCTGCCTCAGGGCTACCTCCAAACAATTGCTCACCAACAATAAAAACCTAGATCTTTCCCATGACCTGTAGGATCTCCCTGACCTGCCAAACTCCCTCAGGCCTCCCACCACACTCTTGCTCAGGGCTTCAGCCACACTGCTCTTCACAGGTTCCCTCTCAGAGCCCTTACCTTTTTGAGGCCTCGTCCTTGCTTCTTCATCCAGATAAGCTATTTCTGTGACCTGATCTTGCCACCTTAAATGCCACTTGCCTAAATTTGGAGGCCTTCTCTAAGTAGTAGTAGTTTAGTTGCTCAGTCGTGTCTGACTCTTTTCAGCCCCATGGACTGTAGCCCACCAGGCTTCTCTGTCCATGGGACTTCCCAGGCAAGAATACTGGAGTAGGTAGCCATCTCTTCTCCAGAAAATCTTCCCAACCCAGGGATCAAACCCAGCTCTCCTGCATTGGCAGGCAGATTCTTTACCACTAAGCCACCAGGCAAGTGCCCTTCCCTAAGTAGCAGCTCTAAAATACCTCCCCCAGACCCTCCTCACACACGCCTGTCTCTTAACTTGGCTTTATTTTCCCTTGTAAGAGTTTCATTGTTATGTATTTATTTTGTCTCCCACCTAGAAGACTGAGGGCTTTTTCTCTTGCCTGGCACATAGGAGAGTCTCAGATGTTTGGATAAGAGACTTTGTAAATGAATGGACAGGAGATGATTAGCATGGAGGTCTCCGAGTGGGGTCGGGGGCTGCAGTCGTCTTGTCCTTCACAAGAAGGACACCGTCCTGGAAGAGAAGGTAAAAGAAGAATGTCTATATTTATGTATATGTGTAACTGAACCACTATGTTATATACCTGAAACTAACATGACATTGTAAATCAACTGTATTTCAATAAAAAATTTTTAAAAGGCACTAACACATATGTATGGGATCTAGAAAGATGGCACTGATTAATTTATTTGCAGGCAGCAATGGAGAAACGTAGAGAACCAACCTATGGGGGGGGGGTGGAGAGGGGAAGGGAGAGGATGAGATGTATGGAGAAACCATCATGGAAACTTACAATACCATATGCAAAATAGATAGCCAATGGGAATTGCTGCATGACTCTGGGAACTCAAACGGGGCTCTGTAACACCCTAGAGGGGGGTGGAATGGGGAGGGAGACGAGAGGGAGGTTCGGGAGTCGGGGGACATGGGTGTACCTATGGCTGATTCTTGTTGATGATTGACAGAAAACTACAAAATTCTGTAAAGCAATTATCCTTCAATTAAAAAATAAAAATTTAAAATAAATAAAGGTAAATAAAGGGGGAGGTCCCTGAGCTAAACAAATGCAAAAAAAAAAAAAAAAAGTTCAGGAAAAGAAAGGCATTGTGGTTATCAATAAGATATCTATGTCATCTCAGCAAAGTGGGCCCAAATGTATTTCAGAATCAAATATATGGTAAACAGTCAAATCCCACCACTGTTAAGAATAAATGAGCTGTCTGTTCTCTTATGAACTTAATGTATAAATTCTGCTGCTCTGTGCTGTTCAGATTTAGAAGTGAAGACAAAAATAATTGTGAAGGTGAAGGACGGCACTGGAAACTATTTTTAGAAGCCTGCAACCCAAGAGATTCTTTTTTTTTTTTTTTTTTTAATTTTAAAAGGTGCTCTGATGCTGTGGCTAAGTCACTTCAGTCATGTCCGACTCTGTGAGACCCCATAGACAGCACCCCACCAGGCTCTGCCATCCCTGGGATTCTCCAGGCAAGAACACTGGAATGGGTTGCCATGTCCTTCTCCAATACATGAAAGTGAAAAGTGAAAGTGAAGTCACTCAGTCGTGTCACGACCCCATGGACTGCAGCCTACCAGGCTCCTCCATCCATGGGATTTTCTAGGCAAGAGTACTGGAGTGGGTTGCCATTGCCTTCTAAAAGGTGCTCAGTTAGGCCTTATTTGATTTTATGACCTCTCTTCATCTGTTTCTTGAATTATAACTTGGAAATAATGATCAACCCAGTTGTTCTTGTTATTAGAACTCACCAACTAACAGTGCCTGATGAGAAGATGTTAGCCTGGTCCAGTGAGAGAATGAGAGGAAACCCCGAGGTCACCGGTTGTTAATTACCCCTGGGCTTCCCGCCACTTGCCAGAGTGGCTCTGGCAGGGCAGTGGGCTGCACCCATAGGAAAAACAACCATACAGTGATTTGCCGAAGAGTTTTGTGCACCTGACTTCAGATACCGTGACAAGGATGCCTCAAGGACGTGCTGCTCTTAGAAATAACTTTTCAAGCACTGAGTTGAGACACAGAAAACATTCAACAACAGCCGGCGAGACCAGGAGGGCTGTGATGAGAGTCATCCCCACGAGGCAGGGACCAGGGGGAGCAGGGGCTGACAGCGGAAAGCAGTGGCAGCTACAGAGGAGTCTGACATGATGAATAGTGTGAAGGCCATGTTAGGGAGCAGAGTTGAGAGCACACCAGAAGGAGAGGCCCTTTACAGAGGAGACACTCGAAAGCAGTGGCCTCACTTCTCTCCCTCGCCAACCGACAAAAAGTCAGGCTAATGCCTAATACCTGTCTCTCCATCTGCCCCCATTTTAAATTTTTTGCAAACCAACACTCAGACAAATCACTGGGTGAAAACATCACTAGATTTTTATAAGATCAAGGATGTCCACTGTGGAAGTTTAAAAAAAAAAGTAACAATCTAAAAGTCCCTCCAGTGGGTTAAATGAATTCATAGGATAGATACATCATTCATAGGATAGTGTGCAGTGCAGTAGGTCAAACGTGCTTCGAGAAAAACTGAATCATGAGAAAAATGGTCATGAAATGATAAATGAAAATGAAAATTAATCAGTTTACACCACGTTTTTTTCAGTTTCTTAAAAGATGGTTCTAGGTGCCTGAAAAAAGACAGGATATCAAAATGTCAACAGCAATTATACTGTTATCATTGTTATAACAATTATATAACAATTACACCTGAATGGGAAATTGCAGGTGATTTTTATCTTCCCCTTGGTGTTTTTTCTAAAATTTCCAGAGTTTCTGCAATAAGCGTTATTTGTAAAATGAGAAAGTCATTAAATTTTTTTTGACAGAATCAGTCTATCACCCAGAGATTCAAAGTATCTAACTAAAATGAGTGCTTTGCAACAAAAAAAAAAGGGGGGGGGAGAAATCCTCCTTCCCCTTGAGGATGCTTCTTTTGATGTTTAAATTGTGATTTTATAGAAAAACATTTTGATTTTAGAGGCAGCAAGAAACTATTTGATCTTGCATGAGTCACTAGATAATTTCCAGTGAACTGACAGTCCCTACTGTGTTAGAAAGACCCGAGTTCAAGGTCCAGGTTCCTGAAAACTTGGGACATGACGGTCCTTTGCAGTTTCCCCACATATAAACAGCATGCTTGCTTTTCTGTTCACCTCACAAGATTATTTTTGAGTCCCAACTCCTCACATTACATGGAAAGTAAGACAGGGCCATTCTCCCAGAAATGCAGTCAGGGCTTCTTGCAACATAAGGGATCTCTCACTGGAATGCCAGAGGGGAGGCTGGTTCAGAGAGAGAAATCCTTGCAGAGATAAGCCGTGAGTCACCCGGTGAGTCACAGAGGCCAACGGCAGAGGAGGCAGGACCCACCAAGGTCTGCAGCAGGAATGTAAGTTCAGCCTCTTCCCAAACAGCGTGGGCCTCACAGTAAATATTTTGGCTGCTATACCATCTGGCAGTATCAGTTCTCAGCCAGCCTGGTTCTGAACATCTCTTCTGAGAGATTCTTGGCCATCTCAACAAATAAGGAATGAATTGCTTTGTAGTTCTACTTAGCCAACACTCAGCTTCAGGGTCGCAGGTAGGCAAACTGGTCAAGCCACCACCACTTGACACCAGCACCCTCAAATTTCCTGCCTTTATTCTTTCCCCATCTTCCCTTGACCTGTTTGCTTTCTCCGTCTGCCCTGCTTTCCTGCCCACATTCCTGCCTACCTTCCCTCCTCCCCCCAGCCCTGGCTGCCCCCAAGCAGGTCCCTTCCTTCTTACCTAACTTCTCTCTGAAGTTGCACAGAGACCCATCACTTTTGCTTGAAGTCTTCTCAAAGCAAATGTTCTCCAGAAGAAAACAGCTATTCATTCTGCTCGAGGGTGGCAATAATAGACAGGAGAACTATACAAAAAAGTCTTAGTGATCTGGATAATCATGATGGTATGATCACTCACCTAGAGCCAAATATCCTGGAGGGTGAAGTCAAGTGGGCCTTAGGAAGCATTACAATGAACAAACGGTAGAGGTGATGAAATTCCAAGTGAGTTATTTCAAATCCTAAAAGATGATACTGTTAAGGTGCTGCACTCTATGCCAGCAAATTTGGAAAACTCAGCAGTGGCCACATAACTGGAAAATGTTAGTTTTCATTCCAACCCCAAAGAAAATCAATGCCAAAGAATGTTCAAACTACCATACAATTGTGTTCATTTCACATGCTAACAAGGTAATGCTGAAAATCCTTCTGTTGAGGCCTGATAGAGGCCATGACTAAAATAGGCTGGAGCAAGTATCCCGGAAACAGCTGAGACACTGCCCAGGTGGGATCAAAATTAATTACCCCAGATGGGAGGACTCAGGCTGTCAGCATGCTCCCTGTAGCCTGGTCTGTGCCAATCGGGGACGAGGATAGATATCTCCTAAGAAAGCCCGCACATGCGAAAATCTAGCCAATTAGTAGATGCAAAGAAACCCTTGTAACCAATCCGACCTTGCCAATTCCCTGTCTTTGTCCTAAATCCATAAATACTGCTGTAACACAGGGCTCGGGGCTCTGGCTCTATTCCACTGTGTTGGATATAACCAGGGCCCTGGCTCGAGCCAGCAATAAATTCCCTTTTTGCGTTTGCATTGCCGTGGATGTCTTGTTCTCTCAGTTATGGGGATTGGGACCTTGGGCATAACACCTTCAAGCTAGGTTTCAACAATACATGAACCCAAAACTTACAGATGTACAAGCTGGATTTAGAAAAGACAGAGGAATCAGAGATCAAATGGCCAACATCAGTTGGATCATAGAAGCAGCAAGGGAATTCCACACATACACACACAAAAAATCTACTTCTGCTTCATTGTTTACACTAAATCCTTTGACTGTGTGGATCACAATAAACTGGAAAATTCTTAGAGATGGGAATACCAGACCTACCTCTTGAGAAACCTGTATGCAGGTCAAGAAGCAACAGTTAGAATCTTACATGGAACAACTGACTAGTGCAAAATTGGGAAAGGAGTATGTCAAAGCTATATATCAACACCCTGCTTACTTAATTTATATGCAGGGTAAACCATGCAAAATGGCTGGATGAATCACAAGCTGGAATCAAGACTGCTGGGAGAAATATCAATAACCTCAGATACGTTGATGATACCAGTCTTACAGCAGAAAACGAAGAAAAACTAAAGAGCTTCTTTATGAGGGTGAAAGAGGAGAGTGAAAAAGCTGGCTTAAAACTCAACATTCAAAAACTAAGATTATGGCATCTACTCCCATCATTTCATGGCAAGTAGATGGGGGAAAAGTGGAAACAGTGGCAGATGTTATTTTCTTGGGCTCCAAAATTACTGGAGATGGTGACTGTAGCCATGAAATTTAAAGACACTTGTTCCTTGGAAGAAAGACTATTACAAACCTAGACACTGTATTTAAAAGCAGAGACACCACTTTGCCAACAAAGTCAAAGCTATGGTTTTTCCAGTAATCATGTACAGATGTGAGATTTGGACCATAAAAGACGGCTGAGGGCTGAAGAATTGATGTTTTTGAATTGTGGCAGTGGAGAAGACTCTTGAGAGTCCCTTGGACTGCAAGGAGATCAAACCAGTTAATCCTAAAGGAAATCAACCCTGAATATTCATTGCAAGGACTGATGCTGAAGCTGAAACTCCAATACATTGGCCACCTGATGTGAAGAACCAGATCATTAGAATAGACCCTGATGCTGGGAAGGATTTAGGGCAAGAGGAGAAGGGGGCAACAGAGGATAAGATGGTTGAATGGCATCACTGACTTAATGGACATGAGTTTGAGCAAACTCCAGGAGATAGTGAAGGACAGGGAAGCCTGGCATGCTGCAGTTCGTGGGGTCACAGTCAGACTTGACTTAGCAACTGAACAAAAACATCCTGCTTGATGCAAGTGAATTTATCAGATGCTTTCCTGGAAGCAGGCTTCAGTTTAGAGAAACAAAAGAGGATGGAAGGTCCTGGGGCTGGTGATTGTATACAAGAGCCTAAAAAAAAAAAAAAAAAAGGTTCAGAAAGGTGGGATTAAGGGTAAGCTTTCATCTTAAGAAACCAGAGCCCTCTGTCTGCACTAACGCATCTCATCTCCTGGTCGGCTTAAAGATTGTGGGCAACCCTGACTCTGTCCTTCCCTCTCACCCTCAGCCCCTCAAATGCATCAAGAAGACATTGTTGGTGAGCACAGAAGAGGTTAGGTGAGCATTTCTTTATGGCCCTGGGTATCTGGGTACAGAAATGACCCAGGGTCAGTCTCTGGGCCTGGCTCTGGACTGGGGTCCCCTCTGCGCTGTTCCCCAGGCAGGGCCCTAACTGGACACCACAGGAATCCCAAAGGATGGAGCCTTGCAGAGGTTGAGACCAAGGCTCGCATTCCCGTAATCAAGCAAACTGCTCCTGTGGGGCCTCCTGATCGATTGCAGTTTCCTCTGTGCATGGCTTAGAGTCTCTGCCTCATATTTGGGTCAGAGCACCAGGAGGAGCACATGGCTTGCTTTAAAATTAACCTCAAAACTCATTGTACAACAGCTCTCATTGTCACTAAACGGAAGGCTTCCTGCGAGGATAAGCACAGCGTTTGTAATGCAGTCTGTCTGGAGGTGTCATCTGGGAGAAAACTCTTTCGGTTCACCAAGATTCAATGTTTTCACCTGTAAAATGGGGTAGCTTTGTGTGAAAGAAAAGAAAGAAAAGGCAACAAAATAAAAACGGCCACTTCATCCACAACCCCCTTCCCCCAAGCACCACCACCACATATACACACTCATACATACACATCAAGACACATACTCACACATACTTACACATACATATATTTATAAACACATACACTCACATACACACACTCATACACACACACAGTTATTGGGATCATCAGCTGATAGAGGGGAAAACTCTAATTCCCAAAAGATTGGGCAAAAGCAGAAAAGGAAAGAAATACCTTCTAAATCATGGCATCAGCAGTGTCCAGTGTTGACGTTCTGATAGCATAGCAAGCTCAAGGAATATATTTTAAGTCTTAAGAAAATAAACTTCTCTAAATTAACTGTGTCTCCTGGGACATAGAGATAGTCTTCGCATGAATTCAAAATCAACAAAAAGAAACTCACAAGAAACCATCCTGATGGCTGTCCTTCTCCAAGGAAAGCTAGTTTCTCCAGATCTCTGATTCATCTTGGCAACACCTGCGAATAAACCCCAATGACCTAGAAGTTAAAGAGGTACAAAGAGCTATGTGTGTGCCCGAATGTTTGTTTATAACAGGAAATGATGTTCCCATGATTTAGCATAATAGTTGGCTGTAATTTACACCGCACTTTAGGGTGGCAACAAAGAGCTTCGGGAGAGGGTTAGGGTTCGGGGAGAGGGTGCTAAAAGAATTGGGCCTCTTTTTAAGTAAGGAGTTGGGGGTGGGGGGGCGGCGGCGCGGGTGGAGAATACGTGACACTCAACAGGAGCCACCAGACGAGGGCCTTGTCTCCAGGACAGCTGGATGAACCAGGCAAGGAGGCTTCCCCAAATGCTTAAAGGACGACTTAGGAGTCAGTCAGAACTGGGTCCAAACCTAGCTTATAAGCCATGCAGCCTTTGGCAAGCTACTTTGCCTGTTTGAACCTCACTTTCCTCATCTGTAAAATGGGGATAATAAAAGCACATATCTTATGAGGCTTAAATGAGATAATGCTGGTTTAAAAAAATCTCTCTTTAGCAGAGTGCCTGGCACATAACAGACCAAAGAAATGCTCAACGTGATTAGTGATTATTGTAATGAGCCCTGATTTCCTGGGGCTGTCATGACAAATTACTACAAATGTGGTGACTTGAAACAATAGAAAGCATCCTATCCCAGTGTTGGGTCAGAAGTCTGGAGTGAGCAGGGCGGTTGCTGCCTCTGCTGCTGTCTCCAGGAGAGAATTTTTTCTTGCTCAGTCAGCTCCCGATGGCTGCCAGCTTTCCTTGGGTTGTGGTTGCATCACTCTAGCCTCTGGCCTCCCCACCTTCTCCCTCTGTCTCCTCTGTCTTATAAAGAACTTTTGTCCTCTCTTACCCCAGGCCCTACAAGTGTTGGCAGCTGGCCTGACTGTGCTTCTGAGTCTCCATCTATAACACGGGGAAGCCTCTGCACTTACTGAGAGTTTCTTGATTTAGAATGTCTTTCTCCGGACCTTTGTCAGAATGATACCTCACTCATCCAAGAAGAGGATTAGCACTCCTGGTTTTCCTGGCTTATCGAAGGAAATTCACAGAATGCACACAGCAGACCATGGGTAGCTTTGGGGAACAGCATCTCTTAAACTTGGACCATCGGAACTTGAAACTCAGGAGCACCCTCAGTGGTCTGCCCTCACTCATAAAAGTGCACCGTATTATACAGAGTGTAGTAAGTCAGAAAGAAAAACACCAATACAGTATATTAATGCATATATGTGGAATTTAGAAAGATGGTAACAACAACCCTATATGTGAGACAACAAAAGAGACATAACACACAGACTTTTGGACTCTGTGGGAGGCGAGGGTGGGATGATTTCAGAGACTAGCACTGAAACATGTATATTACCATATGTGAAACAGATGACCAGTCCAAGTTTGATGCATGAAACAGGGCAATAAAGCCGGTGCACTGGGACAACCCTGAGGGATGGGATGGGGAGGGAGGTGAGAAGGAGGATCGAGATGCGGACACATGAACACCCATGGCTGATTCATGTCAACGTGTGGCAAAAACCACCACAATATTGTGAAATAATTAGTCTTCAATTAAAACAAATTAATTAATTTTTTTAAGTGCACCACTTTCACTCACCTCTGCAGCCTCCTCATCACCTAGGTCCTAAAGTTATAAATGGACAGACTCATATACAGCCTCTTCTAGCTCTTTCCTTATTTCTAAACTACCTTTCCCTCACTCCTACAGAATTATTGCCTTAGTTTCTGACCACGTGTTGTTTGAAATTCTAATTCTGCTGGTATACATTTGAGGATCTCTCCTAGATGGAGGCTCCCCAGTGTCGCATCTGAGTCCCAAGGTTTTCACGTGTGAAGGTCAGTCTCCTGGGACATGTGGGATGCAGAGTGGGAGGTGGAGCTTGGCTTCCCCACGGCAGCTGTTGGCTGGGCCCTCCGCTGAGAGGGGTCAGGGCTGCAGATCATATACCAGCTGGTCTCCTAGCCCTGCTCCTGACCAGCCCAGAGGGACACTCTTCTAATTCACCCACCAAGGATGCATTCTTTTTGATCTTGACAAACTCATCTGTGTCGGCTTGAGGTAGCCCATCTGGAGGCTTCCATCTAGAGCCTCCACTGTCCTCCTCTCCCTCCTCTACAAACCTGGGGTCAGAAGGGGCTGGCATTTAGCCTAGATGAAGTAAAATAAGATAATAGCTCACAAGCTGCTTATACTGCAAACAAGCCTGTCACCTGCCCAGGTGAGTTGCCTTTTGAAACCTGTGCTTCCATAACAGATGAACAACAGCCAGAGTGCCACCCCTGAACAAATGATCCTGAGCTCTCCTGACCTGGAGGCCAACTTAGAGACCAATATGCACACCAGCTGGACGCTCCTGGAGGCTCCTACCAGCCCACGAGCCCCAGCCAGAGGTCCTGGGAAAGGCTCCCTCACAGACTGTACTGGCAGCCTAAGTTCTCTAAATGCGTTTTGTTTTTTTTTTTTAATCTTTTATTCAGGGTAGTTGATTTCCAATGTTGTGTTACCGGTGTACAGCAAAGTGAGTAAGTTATGCATATATAGATATCCACTTTTTAGATTATTTTCCCATATAGGCCTTTACAGGGTATTGAGTAGAGTTCCCTGGGCTATACAGTAGTCCTTATTAGTTAGCTACTTTTATATATAGGAATGTATATATGTCAATCCCAATCTTCCAATTTATTACTCCCCACTTACCCTCTGGTAACCATAAGTTTATTTTCTATATCTGTAAATCTACTTCTGTTTAGTAGACAAGTTCATTTGTACCCTTTCTTTTAGATTCTACAAGTAATGTCATATGATATTTGTCTTTGTCTGGCTTACTTCAATGAGTATGATCATCCTAGGTCCATTCATGTTGCTACAAATGGCATTATTTTATTCTTTTTTTATGGCTGAGTAATATTTCACTGTGGGCTTCCTTGGTGGCTCAGGGGTAAAGAATCTGCCTGCTAATGCAGGGGATGCAGATTTGATCCTTGGGGTGGGAAGATCCCCTAGAGGAGGACAAGGCAATCCACTCTGGTATTCTTGCCTGGAAAATTACAAGGACAGAGGAGCCTGGTGGGTTGCAGTCCATGGGGGTCTCAAAGAGTGGGACATAACTGAGCAACTAAACAACAGCAACAATATTTCATTGTACATATGCAGGCTCTTGGGCTTCACCTACTGGCTTACCACTTCTCCCTTTCCCCATCTACGCCAGTGGTTTTCCACTAGGGCACTGTTGCCACCTGAGGGACATTTGGCAATGCCTGGGGACATTTTTGGTTATGACAACCTGAGGAAAGGGTGCTGCTAGCATCAGATGGGTAGAATGCAAGGATGCAGCCAACCTTCCTACAGCACAGTCCCAAATGCCAACAGTGCCAAGGCTGAGCTAGCCTCCTTGTACACCCTGCACTCGGATCCCTCTATTAGAGTTCAGTTCTTCCCATTTTACTGATCCTTGATGGACTGATGTGTCAGCCACCCTTAGTCATAAGCCCACTCTCAACTTGGAAGTAAATGCCATGTACCTTTCCATTCCACAACCTGAAGCCGCTAAACACGGTCAAGGCTGCCCTCATCTCCCTGGTTTCTTAAAAATTCTTTCAAATGCTGTCTGGGGCTCTGTGATAACTTCAGACCCTCCTCAGTGAACTTCCACCCCTAAAAGCCAAGCAAGGCTCTGCAAGACTAACTTAATGCTATTAATAACAAAGGCTTGCTTTGTAAATGGTGTGAGTTTTAGATATTTAGTTCTGTTTTGTGAAAGGGTGATTCACAACAGAGGAAAAGTAATCTTACACTAAGCCTCCCTTCTGCTCAATGCTTCTAACACTGTTAACTAGCATTGCCCTATTTTTTATTAATGTTGTAACTTATCTTCTTTCTTGGATTTTTTTTTTCACATCAACTCTCCCTACCTCTTTGTACCCCACAAATTAAGCCTAATTTCAATTTTTTTTGTGTGACCTCCTTTAGTTTCTCAACCCATACACTTCTGTAAACAATAGATTTCATCCATGTGGTAGGCAGAATAATGCCCACTCCCTCCACTCCCAAAAATGTCCACACACTCATCCCTGGAACTTGTAATGCTTTACCTTACACGGTAAAGGGGACTCAGCAGAGGAGTAATCCTGGAGTGTCTCGCTGGGCCCAACCTAGACACATAGTAATCACACAGTTCTTTAAAAGGGGAGACCCTCTCCCTCTCCCTCTGAGTCCAAAAGTCCGCTATACACATCTGTGTCTTTTTTGCTGTCCTGCATACAGGGTCATTATTGCCATCTTCCTAAATTCCATATATATGTGTTAGTATACTGTATTGGTGTTTTTCTTTCTGGCTCACTTCACTCTGTATAATCGGCTCCAGTAACAAGTATAATATCATGTAAGAATCGAAATGCCAGTCTATGTCTGATGCAGGATATGACACGCTTGGGGCTGACGCGCGGGGATGACCCAGAGAGATGTTGTGGGGAGGGGGGTGGGAGGGGGGGTTCATGTTTGGGAACGCATGTACACCTGTGGTGGATTCATGTCAATCTATGCCAAAACGAATACAGAATTGTAAAGTAAAAATTAAAAATAAATTAATTAATTAATTAAAAAAAATAAATAAAAAGAAAAAGAAAACTGAGACCAAAAAAAAATAATAATAATAAAAAAAAAAAAAAAAAGGGGGGAGACCCTCTCCCAGTTGTGGTCAGAGAGGAAGATGTGACAGAGAGCATAGTCACTGAGATGCAGTGTTGCTGGTTTTGAAAATGGAGGAAGGGAGCCACAAGCCAAGGAATGTGGGCAGTCTTTAGAAACTGGAAAATGCACAAAGTGAATTCTCTTCCAGGGCCTCCAGAAAGGAACACGATTGTGCTGACAACTTTGCTGAGTCCTGTAAGACCCATGTCAGAGCTATGACCTCCAGGACTAGAAGATAATTAAGTTTGTTATTATTTTTAAATTTATTGTATTTATTTGGCTGAGCTAAGCATGTGGTATCTCATTCCCTGACCAGGGATGAAACCTAAGCCCACTGCACTGGGAGTGCAGAGTCTTAGCCACGGGACCACAAGGGAATTTCCCTGTTGTTGTTTTTAAGACACGAAGTTTCTGGTGCTTTTTAGGCAGCCATGGGAAACATTTGCCATCCTTCACACTCAGTAAGGTATTTTTTTCTCTTAAAACTGTTATTGACTTTTAAAAGACTTTTCTGTCTTAAGCCTTTTTCTTTCTTAAGCTTCCATCTCCCATTAGCAAAGATTTATCTAGACATCCCTCCCTAATGTTTCTAAGAGCTGTGAAGTTGCAGATTTTTAGTTTGTTGGGATGCAGCCTAGTGACAGCCTACAGATCCCATTTGGCCCATAAGAGCGGGAACTTCAGTGAGGGCCAGCTCTTGTCAAGTTCACGCAGTTTCCAGACCAACACCACATCCCACGTCCTGACACACCAACTGCTCGTGTTTTCATTTCCTTCCCCTTAGAAAAAATAAGGCTATTCCACTGGTTCAGGAAGAGCATACTTGCTTTTTCTGCATCAGTTCAGTCCAGTTCAGTCGTTCAGTCGTGTCCGACTATTTGCGACCCCATGAATCACAGCACGCCAGGCCTCCCTGTCCATCACCAACTCCCAGGGTCCACCCAAACCCATGTCCATCGAGTCAGTGATACCATCCAACCATCTCATCCTCTGTTGTCCCCTTCTCCTCCTGCCCTTAATCTTTCCCAGCATCAGGGTCTTTTCCAGTGAGTCAGCTCTTCATATCAGGTGGCCAGAGTATTAGAGTTTCAGCTTCAGCATCAGTCCTTCCAATGAACACCCAGGACTGATCTCCTTTAGAATAGACTGGTTGGATCTCCTTGCAGTCCAAGGGACTCTCAAGAGTCTTCTCCAAAACCACAGTTCAAAAGCATCAATTCTTTGGCACTCAGCATTCTTTATAGTCCAATTCTCATATCCATACATGACTACTGGAAAAACCATAGCCTTGACTAGACAGACCTTTGTTGGCAAAGTAATGTCTCTGCTTTTGAATATGCTGTCTAGGTTGGTCATAACTTTCCTTCTAAGGAGTAAGCGTTTTTTAATTTCATGGCTGCAATCACCATCTACAGTGATTTTGGAACCCAGAAAAATAGTCTGACACTGTTTCCACTGTTTCCCCATCTATTTGCCATGAAGTGATGGGACCAGATGCCATGATCTTCGTTTTCTGAATGTTGAGCTTTAAGCCAACTTTTTCACTCTCCTCTTTCACTTTCATCAAGAGGCTTCTTAGTTCCTTTTCACTTTCTTCTGCATAGGCGGGCTCTAAAAATAAACCTACAATTGATACTGTATAGATCACGGTTTCCTGGCAAAAGACCCATGGAAATTAGTTCAGGGACATACTCCAGGAAAATTGTTTAAAGCTTCTGCTGTCAAATAGTTTGGGAAGCCCAACATGTTTAGCCTTGTCTTGGAAAGTCAATATATACATAAGCATAATAAAACTTGTAAAACTTGTAAAAAGAAACCAGTTCTAGCCCTTTCATATCTAACCAGTTTACCCTTTCATATCACACCTGTTTACCTGCAATGAGAAATTCTCATATAGGGATACCCCACTTTGGCCCTTGAGCTATTGCATAGTTGGTTTAACTCCGTTGTGGAATTGGCCTGAATACACAGTGTGGGATCCTTTGGGAGTCAAGCAAGTGAATGCTGAAACAGACTGCTGATTACCTTTTTTTCCTCATTTTATTGGGGTCAACAAGTATTGAACTAAAACTATTTGATTTCTCAAGCTCCTTTGAAGTTAAGTGTGACCACAGACACAGTTCCAGCCGATGAGATGGGAACAGAGTCTATAGAGAAACTGCCAGAAAATCTCTCACATGCATATCCTCTTTAACTTTCATCTTCTTCCAGCCTAGAGTATAGAGGCAATACCTGGAGTTCCAGCAGCCCTCTTGTGACCATGAGGTCAATAGCCATTTACCAAGGGTGGCAGAGAAGAAAGTTAGCAAGAGCCTGAGCCCCTGATCATGTGGAATCATCTCACCAGCTTTGGACAGCTTCTGGCCTACTGGAGAATGTGAGAAAATAAGAAGCTGCCACCGGGTTAAGCGTCTGAGGTCACATTTCTGTTCCATGTAGTCAAATGTCTTTCTAACTGAAGTCAGGTTTTAATATTTATCTCTGAGTCTCATGGAATTTTGCTCTGTGAGTGTTGTGTTGGCTTTCTTTATGAAAGGCAATTAATTACTGGGGAGAGTATAAGAAGCTTACAAAGCAGTCCAGCACCAGCGCCAGGTCACCCAAGTCAGCGGTTTTCAAAGTGAGCCCCAGATGGGCTGCATCAGCCCCACTTGGCCTCTTACTAACAGTGCACATTCTTAGGCCCCACCCCCAGACCTATTGAGTCAGAGACTCTGGGGACGGGGCCCAGCAATCTATGTTTAGCAAGCCCTCTTGATGATTCCCTGGTGGTTCAGCCAGTAAAGAATCCACCTGAAATGCAGGAGACCCAGATTTGATCCCTGGGTTGAGAAGATCCCCTGGAGAAGGAAATGGCAACCCACTTCAATAGTCTTGCCTGGGAAATTCCAGGGACAGAGGAGCCTGGAGGCCCATGGTCCACGGGGTCACAAGAGTCAGACATGGCTGAGCGACTAAACCACCACCACTTGGTGATTCTCAGGTGCGCTGATCTTGAGAGTCCCTGACAAGTTAAATATGACAGCCTCAGTGCCTTCAAACCCAAGGCAAGAAACACTCTGAATAAAAGAATTGAGTCTGAACAGGAAGAGCCATGCCAACAACTAACAAAGCTCTCTGGGAAGAGATGTCTTGTCGTGCCCTGACAACTCAAACTGAGATAGAAAGAAAGATAATAACCAGAGAAAGCACCACCACTCGACAGTGAGGTTAATCGTGGTTCATGTCAAGGCTCCACGGGGCCCAGCTGCAATTTGGACTGGAAACCTTCACCTTACTTTCCTCAGTTGGTCACAGTTTGTTCTCTTGCCTCCAACTGTGGTCACAGGGCAACCAGATCAGAGGGCAGATAGGATTCACATTGCTGTTGTTGTTTAGCTACTCAGTTATGTCTAACTCTTTGCATCTCCAAGGACTGCAGCATGCCAGGCTTCTCTGTCCTTCACCATCAAGCTCAGCAATTTAAAATTTGCATACATATATGAAAGCAGGGGTGGGATGAGGGTGTGATTAGAAACAATCAGTGTGTCTGGAGATGTTGCCAAGATGCTTCAGGGTCTAAGATGAGATCACTCTAAACATGAAATCTCTAAGCCCATTCTGTGCCTGCTTTCCCCCTTCAGTTAAATAACCAACAATACTGATCACTCTCAGTTTCCCAAAGACGCATACTCTTGTTTAATGAGAATCCCAGGAGGCTGATCTTGGTGGTGGATGTTTGTTGAATTCTTGAAAGCAGAGGGGACAGGAAGTCCCTGTACTGTGGAACTTTCTGGACACAGAAGCAGTAGAGAGTTACTCAGAGTGGCAGCGGGCTAAGTCGCTTCAGTCACATCTGACTCATTATGACCCCATAGACTGCAGCCCACCAGGCTCCTTTGTCCATAGGGATTCTCCAGGCAAGAATACAGGTGGCATGCTCTCCTCCGAGGGATCTTCCTAATCCAGGGATGGAAGCTGCATCTCTTATGTCTCCTGATTGGCAGGAGGGTTCTTTATCATTAGTCCCACCTGGGAAGCCCAGAGCAGCAGGGGTGATGCTGAGAATTCAGCTCTGATACCAACGCCCAGGGTGCCGTGGAGATGATGTCAATCCCAGTTTCCCAACCAAACATATCTGAGGCTTCAGTTTTGCTTGATACTGCTTGTTCCCAGACCTCCCTTGATTTCTGCACATTTTATGAGCCTCAGTATGTGAACCTCCTTTCTATTATTTGAGTTGCCCCAAATTCATCCAATAAATTCCCCCTTTTGCCTAAGTAAGGCAGAGTCATCTTCTAACGCTTGCAACCAAGAAGTGTGACTAATACATTATTACCATCTTTTTCAGCTGAAGAAACTGAGACGCAGAGGTTTATCTACTTCTGAAACATGGGGTGACTAACCAGCCTCCAGGACGGTCCAGATAATCCTCGCCTCTTGGGTGTTCACACCTTTGTGTATTCTTTTCTCACCCTGAATCAGGACTGGTATGTAGGGCATGTCACAGGTAAGCCTGCTTACCTTAGCTGGCTGTTCCTTCTTGTGGAAGCTACAATAAAACTCCTGTCCATGTGTTTTGTGGTCTCACAAGAGGAGGAAATCGAAACCAGAGCTGTCCATCCAAGCCACTTGCAAATTTGCCAAATTTAATACATGGTTGGTGTTTTTAAGTCGCTGAAATTTTGAGATAATTTGTTCCTCAGTAACAACTTATAGGAAGTGAGAGTGGAAACCAAGTCCTCGTGACTCTAAAGCTGGGGCTTTCCTCCTTGCTTCTCCTGGGGGCAGGCATAAGCTACAGTAAGATACTTTTGGTCTCTGATTCAAAACATAAGACAAAAGTTTTTACCTCGCATAGCAAGAATTCAAGAGGTAGCGGGGTTCTAAGGTTGATTAAGCAACTCAGCTACATCACCAACTCATCAGCTACGACCCAGATGACTTGTCTAAATATCTATACAGCCATTCCGCCCATCGGTTCAGCTTTCTCATCTCCATGGCACTGCATGCAGACATGACAACATGTGCTTTCCCAGAAGTCTCTCAACTGACCACCTCCATTGGTTAGAGCTGCAGTACTTGTCCTTGCCTGAACCAGTCACCAGTGAGGACAGAAGGAGACAGAAGTAGTGATTGGCTCTCAAGGGTTTCTGCTTGAGGATGAGAGACCTTTGGAGACCTTCACTAAGCTATCTGGGGTCTGGGCCACCCTTGAACAAAATCAGAGTTCTGGCAACAGGGAAGATGTTGCAGAAAGTTTAGAGTGGTGAATGACTTGGGTACATTATCTTCTATATAAGCGACCTGCCAGCTGCGCAGTGTCTTAGTTGCTGCACAGAGGATCTTTAGTTACAGCATGGGAGATCTAATTCCCTGGGAGTCTGGAGTTTTAGCTACTAGACCACCAGTGAAGTCCCTAATAACAGTTATTACACCCCTGGAAAAAATTTCTATGCTGAATATTATGCCATATCTATAACCTCATTTTCTGAAACACAGAATTGTTGGCTAAAATGTTCTAACAGTCCTTCATGTCTGTTTGGAAATAAGAACTATACTTGCTATTGAGACCTTGATTTTTAATGTTGTCTAATTAGACTTTCAAACGCCACCCTTAAAGCATTTTATCTGGTGTTTACCGAAACAGGTCAAAAGTCCAGCTAATAATATTGTCATCCACTTAAGTTGCTCTCCAATAAATTACATAGAAAGTTATTGAGAGTAATACTTTTCCAAGTGACAGGCGAAATTAGGGACTTCAAGTCTCCAGTTCAAGAGTTCATTGGACTCATTACTTCAAAGAGAGTATAAATAAGCTTCCTGGGATGATCTTTCTAAAATAACTCTTCTCTCTTAACAGCTGACTTGCAGAACTGATTTTGTACTCAGATCCACATAACTGGGGGTGAAGGACTTAATGGTGTTGGAAGAATATTCCAAGTTTTGTCTTCTTTGACAATTTTCACTCTTGGTTTCTTATTGTTTGAAGAAGTCAAAGGGAAGCTTCATATGCCAACTGAGTGGGTCTTTTTTTCATCATTTTCTATAACTTTCTTTTACAAGATTCATTATTACTCTGGAACTGTGGTAACATCTGTCATAAGGGACTCTAATAAAAACCAAAGCTGGTAAGGTGGCTCTAGGGGACTCGTGTGTGTGTGTGTGTGTGTGTGTGTGTGTGTGTGTCTGTGTGTGTGTCTGTGTGTCTGTGTGTCTGTGTGTCTGTGTGTTTATTCAGGGTAGGCAGAGTTGGGAAGAAGATAAATTTTGGAGTTGCAATTGGAACAAAAGAGGAGATTTAGTGTACACCCATAATTAATGTGCATCTTCATCGTTTTAGGTATTATTATCCCAAGTAGAATAATTTAAAGCTTTCAATTCACAGGTTAAATAAATGATTCACAGATAAACAAAGGCAGTCTGTCAGTAACTATCATTACTTCCCCTACTAATTTTCAGGTTGCCAAATGACTATCAGGAAAAAAATTTTAATCAAGCAAACTATGTAAGATTTATTTGACCTCACCCGACTCCAGAACCCTTGCCTGGAAAATCCCATGGACAGAGGAGCCTCGTAGGTTGCAGTCCAGGGGGTCGCTGCAAGTCAGACACAACTGAGAGGCTTTACTTTCACTTTTCACTTTCATGCATTGGAGAAGGAAATGGCAACCCACTCCAGGGTTCTTGCCTGGAGATTCCCAGGGACAGGGGAGCCTAGTGGGCTGCCGTCTATGGGGTCACACAGAGTCGGACACGACTGAAGCAACTCAGCAGCAGCAGCAGCAGTAGCAGCAGCATCTAGGCACATAAGTGAATGAGCAAAGGTGGGCTACAAACAAGATGAGCAGCAAACCCTGATTAAACAGTTCATTCACTGGGACTTTCCTGGTGGTCCAGTGGTTAAGACTGTTGGCTCCCAATGCGAGGGGCTGGGTTCCACCCTTAGTCAGGGGACTAGATCTCATATCCTGCAACTAAGATCTGCTGCTGCTGCTAAGTCACTTCAGTCGTGTCTGACTCTGTGCGACCTCAGAGATGGCAGCCTACCAGGCTCCCCCATCCCTGGGATTCTCCAGGCAAGACCACTAGAGTGGGTAACTAAGATCTAGAGCAGCCAAATTAAACAAATATTTTTTAAAAATTCACTCATCAAATGTACAGCAGACATTTGCTTGAGACAGGACTTTTTGCTACTATAAAAGAAACTGTAAGCAGGGAAGGCAGACTCTTGATTCCGTCTAACACTTTTCACTTTTATGCACTGGAGAAGGACATGGCAACCCACTCCAGTGTTCTTGCCTGGAGAATCCCAGGGACTGGGGAGGCTGGTGGGCTGCTGTCTCTGGGGTCGCACAGAGTCGGACACGACTGAAGCGACTTAGCAGCAACACTGTAGTAGAGCATGTATGGGAACATACTGGTGAGGTACCAATCCTGATTTGAGCAAAGAGATAGTCCAGGAAGAATCTCAGGAGCAGGTGACATTGAGCTAAAGGTGGAAGGATGGGTCAGTGTTAGGCAGACATGAGGGTAAAGGGAGCAGGAAAAATAAAATCTTGGAGGCATGAGGGGGAGGGTGCAGGTTCCAGGACCTGAGAGTCAGTATCACAGAGGCATGGGGGGTAGTGGGGAGGGAGGAGATGATGGGTGTGGGGGTCCGGGGGTTGGCTCCTCAGAGCTGCATATGCCTCACCAGACCAGACTGAATGCTGAGAGCAGTGAGAACTATTGAAGACCTCACTTCAAGCAGATAAGATTTATTTATTTTAGATTTGTTTATGTATTTATTTTGGGTTTACTGGCAGAGTAAGGAGGTTGGTGTTTGCCTGTGTGTGTTGAAGTTGGTAAATACAAATACAGTACAAGGTACCCAAGATGGAAAGTGCCAACACACTATTGCAACATTCTCTTCATTCACATAGCACATAAGGATCAATGTACTTGCACTGAATATCTACTTCTTCTCTAACATGTGAGCAGAGTCACTGTTTTGTGAGAGAGAGGGCAAATGGAAGAGATGCCAAACTTCAATGACATTCTTTTTAAACTTCATTTCATTTTATTTTTGAAATTTCAAGTTCTGCTTTTTTATTTTTTTAATTGCAGTATAATGAACATTATTAGTTTCGGGTGTGCACCATAGTAATTTGACACCTATATGCATGATGCATTGATCACCAGGCTAGGTTTAGTAACCATCTATCACCATACAAAGTTACTGCCGTGTGACTATGTTCCCCACAGTATGTTACATCCCTGTGACTTATTTGTTTTACAAATGAAAGTGTGTATCTCTTCATCCTATTTTGCTCCTGTCCCCACCCACTTCCCCTCTGGCAGCCACTAGTTTGTTCTCTGTATCTGAGTCTGTTTTGTCATGGCTTTTTGTTTTGTTTTTTAGATCCCACATATGAAATCATATAATATTTATCTTTCTCTGTTCAGTGACCTCTATTTGTCTCAAATATGGTTTCACCACTGATGCTTCATCCCAGCATTTCACACTGGCTGCCTCAAACTGTTTTCATCAAAGTCTTAACAATCATCCTGTCAATGTGACCTTAAAAATAAACTGTACAAAAGGTAGTTTTGGGGGACAATATGTTCATGGGGAAAAAAACTCTGTCTCCCTTCTTCCCACCCATCTGTGCTTCTGCCTAAAGTCGTTTGTATTTCAGAGCTTAACACTGTGTTCTTTACATCTTAGGTGCCAATTATCATTCGCATGAGCCATACTAGAGAAACTGAGAAATCCCTCTTTTGACTTGACTCCTTGGAACTTTGTAAAGGATGAATAGTAAGATTTCCTGTCAGATTCAGGCTTTATTTAAACTCTGCTTTAGTACATACAAGGGCAAATTCTGTTTATTTAAAATTTTAATCATTACATATCAAGAACCACCATAACGGGACTCAGTACAACTTTAAAACACAACAGCTGATGTTCGCAAGATCACCAAATGTATCCATTTTTCGTTGCATTCAAATATCATTTTTGGTTTTCTTACTGGTCACCAGAGTCTTTAAAAAAAAAAAATAAAGAAAGAAACAATACATTTTATCCAGTAAGTTGATATTAGGAACTGTTCATTACTCACATAGAGTGTGCTTTCATGTTGTAGGTATGAACATTCCCAAAATGTAACTATTTGTGTGTAGTCTTCTCTTAAGAAAATTTATCTGAAAGATGATCTTTTTTGATTTTGAACTCCATGACAGAAAATCCTAGTTCCCATTCTGAGAATTTTTTTTTTTTTTTTTTTTTAAGATTAGTAAAGGGAATTTCCCGGCAGTACAGTGATTAGGGATATACAGTCTCACTGCCAAGGGCCCGGGTTTGATCCCTTGTCTGGGAACTAGGATCCTATGGGCCTCGTGGTGAGGCAAAGAAAAAAAAATTAGTAAAGGATAATTTAACAAAAACAAACTACAGAATGAAGTTAGATTTTTTTAAAGTATTTTGTAGATTTATAATTTAATATTGACTTCACCTGCCTCTGCATTTTCATGACTGGACTTTAAATATAATCAAAGGTTTATCTCACAAGGTTCTCCCAAACAAGCCACTGTTCTGCAAACCTAATGGGGATGATTTTAGTAAGAGGAGTGGAGGTGGAGGCAGAAGATGGAGAGCTAGGGGTGAGTGGTATGAGGCAGATTGAAAAAGATGAAAAAAAATCTGATTTCTGTTTGGGTTGAAAGTACATTTTTGCTTCTTGCTTCCCCAGAAACAATTGGAAGAGGAAGCAGGGGTTAATGTTATGGAGTCACTAGGAGTTAATCACTCAGGGTACAGATGAAAGCAAGAAGGAATTCTAAAAATAATGCCTTCTTCAAAACTGAAGCTGTTGGCAAGAAGCAAGATAGGAGGGAGAGCTTATTACCTCTACTCCTCTGCCCTCTGCAGCTCACGCTTCCAGTTGAAATTGGGCACTTTCTAAGATGAGAGTTCACTCTGAGAAGGTCAGAAGAACTGAGGACACTGAAGAACAGCCATCAGGTGAGCTTGGTGGCACAAACAGCGAAGTGGCAAATCAACACTTGTGTCGGGGGCTCCTCTGACCCCCTCAGCTGCGTGTGATCCACAGAGGTAACTGGAAAGGAGGCAGCCGGCCAGAGCCGCGGTGGACGGCCATCCTCTTGGGCCGCTGCTCTGCCATCCTGCCTGCGGTCATCCTCCAGTATCAGTTGCTCTGGGAGGAGCAGGGGAGGGTTGCCAAGGCATTCATTTGTCTGTCCGTGTCCATTCTATTTTCTGTGCCCTTTATGCAAAAGAAGCCCTGCTACAGCCCCACTTCCTCCTAAAAACTTGCCACCTCGCCCCACCCTGTGCCCTTCTACAAACCCCGAGAACTGTTTTACTCCACATGGCGACCCCGTGACAGGTGCTACATGGTAGATCCCTTCCTTCTTTCTTCTCCTCCTTCCTCCGTCTTCCTGCCCTCAAATCGTCTTGGCCCTGTGCTAGATGCTAGAGGTACAAGGAAGACCGGGATGTTCCCTGCCCTCGAGTCCTTCTCAGTCCAGTGAAGGAGACAGAAACCGAGATCTGAAAACTTTGACTAGTGAAGCAGCATGTCGCAAGAGTTCCAGCTCATATGAAAAGGAGAACTTACCTCTTTGGACTCATAATGAAGGCCTCCGTGCTCAACACCACACACAAAACATTCTATGTACACAAGGATGAGTTCCATCAACAAACAGATTGATCATTTCAGAAAAGGCCATTGTGCCCAAACAGCAGCATTTCAAGTGCTGCCTTTTCCTTCTCCCACTTGCTAAAGGAAGGCCTTATCTGAAAGAATGTGTTCACCCATGACTAGAGAGGCTGTCCGAAGGATGTAGGTCTTTCTTAGCGAAAGATGTGCAGTACAGGTAAGAAGGCCCTTCCCTTGTCACGGGGTCACTCCCAGCACTGTCACAAAGGAGGTCCTGAGGCAGATAGAGAGGCAAGGCCTGGCCAGCCCAGGGCTGCCTTCTGGAGGGCCCAGGGCCCTGCAGGTCCGTGGCTGGTGGCCCAGAAGAAGCAGACATCAGGCCTTCTGGGAAATTCTTCCCTTGGTAGACAACAATGTTCCGCTGCAGCTAGGCTTTTAGAGGGTGGCCACATAGCAACTGGGCTTCCCTGGTGGCAGTCGGCAAAGAATCTGCCTGCAGTGCAGGAGACCCAGGTTCCATCCCTGGGTTGGGAAGATCCCCTGGAGAAGGAAATGGCAACCCACTCCAGAACTCTTGCCTGGGAAATCCCAGAGGAGCCTGGCATGCTGCAGTCCATGGGATCGCAAGATTTGGACATGACTTAGCAACTAAACCACAACCACCACCACCGCCGCCACATGGCGGCACCCAGAATTCAAGTTGCAGGGCTGGACACCAGAGACTAGGAGAGGTACCAGAAGGGATGAGAAGCTTACAAGTTTACAGACAGCCTGGTCACACAAAATCAGAGAAAGCATTAGGGATCTTTATTTATTTCCTTATGAACAACTCTGAAATCTTTCTGCTTTCAGATGTTGCAAACTCAGCCCACCAACTTTGGACCTTTAGGTCTCAGAAAAAAACAAGTCTCCATTGCTTGAGTAACTACTACTTCACTTCTTGTCTTTAAACCCTACCCTACTGTGAACTGCCAGGCCCCTTCTTCTTTCCCCACGGATCTGAAAATGGGTCTTCATTTATTTATTTAGACTGTGCCCCACTGCACATGGGATCTTAGTTCCCCAACCAGGGATTTAACCTGTGCCCTCTTCACTGGAAGTGTGGAGTCTTAACCACTGAACCACCAGGGAGGTCCCCTGAAAATGGTTCTGTGAACACAATTTGAAAACCACTGCCATGGTACAATACTGGAAAACTTGTTTATGTGCTAAAGCTGAAACATCCATTCTATTTCAAAGGACACCTCCTTGATGTTGTGGTTAGCTACAGCTGTGTAACAAACTACCCAAAACACAGTGGTTGGAAACAACAAGGATTTTATTTGCTCCCAGCACTCTCACTTACTAGCAGTGTCAATGTGAATGATTCTACGAAGCAGGAATTCAGGAAGCTCAGGGCAGTACGTCTGCTGCATGTGGGGTCAGCTGGGGTCATCTAATGACTGGGCTGGGCTGACTGAGCTGGGCTGGAAGGTTCGAGAAGGCTTCACTCACATGGCTGGTGCCTGGGTGCTCTGCCAAGTGATGCCTCTCTATCTATCTGCATGCCTAACTTGAGCTTCCTCACAATATGGTGGTCTTAGGGGAGTCAGTCCTAAGTCCCTGATGGCTGGCCTCCAGGGGAAAACATTCCAAACTACAAAGGCAGGAACGACAGATCTCTTAGGTCCAGCCTCAGAAGTTACACAGCCTCATGTCTGCTGTATTTCTGCCTGTCAAAACTAGTTACAGAACCAGCCCAGATTCAAAGGGAGGGTAGATAACTCTGCTCTCTGTGTGGGGGAAGGGCATAGAATTAGCAGCCACCTTTAACCTGCCACAGTGAGGGCGGCCTTTCCAGACCTCCAGCTGAAGCCTCAGAGTCTGTTATGGTCGCTCCTTTGCCCCTTGAATTTCTGTCTCATGACAGTCATCGTAAGTTAGCTATGTGATGAGCCGTCTCCCTCCTCAGGACCCTTATGGCCAATGAGGGCAGGAATCTGTTAGACTCATCACCCTATACTCACTGCCTGGGGCAGAACTGATGCACTGCAGGCTTTCGGAAAATGTTCAGTGAATAGGATAAGCCATGATAAGGAAAGTAGAAAATGCATTACTTAGGGATAGTTAGAACAGCACATTGTAGCTCACGCGAGACAGTTCTGTCGGAAGAAACAAGATAAGATAGTGCTCTGGGTCTTTGAAACACATCTTTTGGGGTACCGAATTTCTCATTAATTGCCTAGAAATCTCATACTTCCTATCTCTTCCACTACGGAGGAAAAATCTGACATATTCCATCTATCTATATATGAATATTCTGGAATATCTATATATTTTTTAATTGTGGAAAATTACACAAACGGATTGGAAGAAACACAAGCTGGAATCAAGATTGCTGGGAGAAATCTCAATCACCTCAGATATGCAGATGACACCACCCTTATGGCAGAAAGTGAAGAGGAGCTAAAAAGCCTCTTGATGAAAGTGAAAGTGGAGAGTGAAAAAGTTGGCTTAAAGCTCAACATTCAGAAAACGAAGATCATGGCATCTGGTCCCGTCACTTCATGGCAAATAGATGGGGAAACAGTGGAAACAGTGTCAGACTTTATTTTTGGGGGCTCCAAAATCACTGCAGATGGTGACTGCAGCCATGAAATTAAAAGATGCTTACTCCTTGGAAGGAAAGTTATGACCAATCTAGATAGTATATTCAAAAGCAGAGACATTACTTTGCCGACTAAGGTCTGCCTAGTCAAGGCTTTGGTTTTTCCAGTGGTCATGTATGGATGTGAGAGCTGAACTGTGAAGAAGGCTGAGCGCCAAAGAATTGATGCTTTTGAACTGTGGTGTTGGAAAAGACTCTTGAGAGTCCCCTGGACTGCAAGGAGATCCAACCAATCCATTCTGAAGGAGATCAACCCTGGGATTTCTTTGGAAGGAATGATGCTAAGGCTGAAAATCCAATACTTTGGCCACCTCATGTGAAGAGTTGACTCATTGGAAAAGACTCTGATGCTGGGAGGGATTGGGGGCAGGAGGAGAAGGGGACAACCGAGGATGAGATGGTTGAATGGCATCACTGACTCGATGGACGTGAGTCTGAGTGAACCCCGGGAGATGGTGATGAACAGGGAGGCCTGGTGCGCTGCGATTCATGGGGTCGCAAAGAGTCGGACACGACTGAGCTACTGAACTGAACTGAACTGAACTGACACAAGCGGAAAATTTGCCATTCTGACCATTTTTAAGTGCCTATTTTGATAGTGTTAAGTATCTCCACATTGCTGTGCAATCATCTCCACCATCCATCTACAGAACTTTTTTCATCTCGCACAACTGAAACTTTATACCCATTAAACAACAACTGCCTGTTTCCCCATCTCACCAGCCCCCATTTCATTTCCTGTCTCCTTATCTCTACTCTATTGTCGTATAAGGGGATTCATATAATATATATTTTTTAATGTCTGGTTTATTTCACCGAGTATAATGTCTTTAAGTTTCATCCATTTTATAGTATGTGTTAGAATTTCCTCTTTTTTAAAGACTGAATGATTTTCATAACCATCTATATTTTAACCTGTTTTTTTCTTCTAATTGTGAAATTAACAATATCTATCCTGCTGCTGCTGCTGCTAAGTCCCTTCAGTTGTGTCCGACTCTGTGCGACCCCATAGACGGCAGCCCACCAGGCTCCCCTGTCCCCAGGATTCTCCAGGCAAGAACACTGGAGTGGGTTGCCATTTCCTCCTCCAATGCATGAAAGTGAAAAGTCAAAGTGAAGTCGCTCAGTCGTATCCAACTCTTACGACCTCGTGGACTGCGGCCCACCAGGCTCCTCCGCCCATGGGATTTTCCAGGCAAGAGTACTGGAGTGGGTTGCCATCGCCTTCTCTATATTTATCCTGCTGCTGCTAAGTCGCTTCAGTCGTGTCTGACTCTGTGCGACCCCATAGACAGAAGCCCACCAGGCTCCCCCGTCCCTGAGATTCTCCAGGCAACAACACTGGAGTGGGGTGCCATTTCCTTCTCCAATGCATGAAAGTGAAAAGTGAAAGGGAAGTCGCTCAGTCGTGTCCGACTCCTAGTGACCCCATGGACTACAGCCCACCAGGCTCCTCCGTCCATGGGATTTTCCAGGCAAGAGTACTGGAGTGGGGTGCCATCGCCTTCTCTATATCTATCCTAAGACGGTGTAAAAGAACGGCAGTGCTTCAAAACACTAAACTTTTCTGCCCATGCACATCAAGTAGATTTATTCTTTTTTTTTGAAGTACAGTTGGTTTACAATATTGCTAGCTTTTGGTGTACAGCAAAGTGATTCAATTACATATATGTATTCTTTTTTCAGATTATTTTCCTTTATAGGTTATTACAAAATGTTAAGTATAGTTCCAATGCATTTTAATTATTCCTCATCTCCTCCGGAAGATGTCGCTGGTCCTTGAAAATGGAAAGTCACATCTGGCCATTAGGCAATTAGGTGATAGTTGTTCAGTTGCTCAGTCGTGTCTGACTCTTTGTGACCTCACAGACTGCTGCACGCCAGGCTTCCCTGTCTTTCACCATCTCCCGGAGCTTGCTTAAACTCATGTCCATCGAGTCAGTGATGCCATCCAACCGTCTTGTCCTCTGTCATCCCCTGATAGATTTCCCTTCAAATAATTCCTACTCAGTTACCCTAACAAAAGGTTGCTCAGACCCTGGACAGAGCATAGCCAGAGAATAGTGCCCCTGACATCTTCCTCTTAGCCTTTCAATCTCTTTTCCTCTTGTTATTTAACACAACCTCCCTACATCACGGGAGGAGGGGGAGGCCCTCCTCCCGTCTTTTACTACTAACCTGTTCCAGGAGTCTCTCTCCTGGGCAGTCACCTTGGAATTCAGTAATCCCTTTCTTACCCTGCAGACTCACCTGCCACGTTTCTTGTATTCTAGTTACCCTTCCCAGTAAACACCCAAGTGTGAATAGGATTGAAAATGATATTTGTGAGTGGAAGATTTATAGCTGTTTTCCCCCCTTTCTCTGTTTCCCAAACTTTTTTTGAATTGGTTACACATTTTATAATTTAAAATTAGTTTTTAAAAGTTAAGCCAAGTTTTTACTAGGTCAGCAATGCCATAATTCTACTCTCAGTTCAGTCTTTTATACCTAGCCTTCTTGATTTTTGCCATTACTGAGCACCACCTGTGCTATTTGCCTAATAACTTTAAAACAATTAAAAATTTTTTTTTATTGAGGTAGAATTGATTTACAATGTTATGCTAGTTTCTGGTATACAGCAAAATAATTATATATTTGTATGTATATATATTCTTTTTCAGATTCTTTTTTATTATACATTATTACAACATATTGAATATAGTTCCTTGTGCTATACAATAGAACCCTGTTGTTTATCTATTTTATATCTAGTAATGTGTATCCCTCTCCCACCTCCTATCCCCTTTGGTAACCATGTTTGATTTTCTGTGTCTATGAGTCTATTTCTGTTTTGTAAATAAGTTAATTTGTATCATATTTTAAATTCGACATATAAGGGATATCATATAGTATTTGCTTTTTTCTGTCTGGCTTACTTCACTAAATGCAATAATCTCTAAGTACACCCTTGTTGTATCTTTTTACAGTTATATTGTATATATCCATGAATGGATGTATTTATCCATTCATCTGTTGATGGACATTTAGGTAGCTTTCACGTCTTAGCTATTGTAAATAGTGCTGCTATGAACACTGAGGTGCATGTATCTTTTTGAGTTAGAGTTTTCTCTGCAATCCCAGGAGTGGGATTGCAGGTCATATGGCAGCTTTATTTTTAGTTTTTTAAGGAACCCCATATTATTTTCAGTAGTTATGTTAGGTAGGTAGAACAGGGAAAAGGAGTCCAAAATGGTAGTGGCTACAGACAAGGAAAGGAAAAGCCCGCGGAAATGAAACAAAAGAAGGTCCGAGGACCGGAGTGAGGACCTCAGGTAAAACAAACAACACTCCTGCTGGCCCAGTTTACACAGGACAGGCCCAGGGAGAGATAAACATATAAATAGAGGAGCCAGAGCCAGCTGTCTCTCTCCCGTGCGCTGGGGCGCTCTTCTCCTCATCTCTTTAGATCGACGTGCCCTCACGCCTGAAAGATGGATTTTCCTGCTATCTTCTAAATAAAATAGAGCTGTAACACTGAGCTGTAACACTGATTTGTCTAAGAGCTATAACACGGTCTATCCAAGACCTGAAAGCTGTGACTCGCCGAGGGGGCTTTAATGTCCGTAACTCCAAGTCTTTGTTGTGACGAGACAAAGAATCGAGGAACATACACTCGCGTGACATCTATTTGCCTAATAACTTTTATTAAATCTAACTAATTTTTACAGAGTTAAATAAACATATTCTAAAGGATAACTTCAGTTCAGTTCAGTTCAGTCGCTCAGTCGTGTCCGACTCTGCGACCCCATGATTCACAGCACATCAGGCCTCCCTGTCCAACACCAACTCCCCGAGTTCACTCAAACTCACGTCCATCGAGTCGGTGATGCCATCCAGCCATCTCATCCTCTGTTGTCCCCTTCTCCTCCTGCCCCCAATCCCTCCCAGCATCAGAGTCTTTACCAATGAGTCAACTCTTCTCATGAGGTGGCCAAAGTACTGGAGTTTCAGCTTTAGCATATTCCTTCCAAAGAACACCTATGTGACATCTTAAAATAGAAAACACATTTGGCACAAATATAAAGTAACCGGAAAAAAAATATGGCAGAAATAAAACAATATTCTCAAATCAACTTTAAACCTTGCATGAGGGAAGCTGGGATCCTTTGTTAAAAGGGTGATTAGCAAGTGTTAGGGATCTTCTCCTAGGAGCATTGAGTCATTGTGAATTAGTACAATGGACCTCATATCGCTTGAGGGTTCATTTGCACTTTAATGAAGTAATCTTGGAGACTACACCTTGGCTGGAGGGAAAGACTTTCAAAGTTGTATTTCAGTTGTAGGGACTGATGGGGGTGGAAGAGGTCTGTGAGCAACGTTAGGCTGGATGGACTTGTCCAGAAAGTAATACCTGCTGTGTGTGCATGCTCAGTCACTCAGCAGTGTCTGACTCTGCAACCCCGTGGACTGTAGCCCACCAGGCTCCTCCATCCATAGGATTTTCCAGGCAAGAATACTGGAGTGGGGTGCCATTTCTTACTCCAGGGGATCTTTCCCGCCCAGAGATCAAACCCCAGCCTCCTGTGTCTCCTGCACTGGCAGGCAGATTCTTCGCCACCTGGGAAGCCCTTGGTGGCACTGAACTGTCTGGCCTGTGCCCAGGCCCCACAAGCAGGGATTAAAGTACAAAGATGATGGAGCATTCTACCAGGGCCTGACCATATCTCCTGTACTCACAGATATTCAAGCAGACAAAAACATAGTTTGTTTTTGTGTGTGTGTTTTTTCCTGCTGGGAACAATAATCACAGATAGCACAGAAGAAAACAAATGCAGAGCAACTGAGGGTCGTGGTGGTGGTGCTTTAGTCGCTCAGTCGTGTCCAACTCTTGCGACCCCATGGACTGTAGCCTGCCAGGCTCCTCTGTCCATGAGATTCTCCAGGCAAGAATAATGGAGTGGGTTGCCATTTTCTTCTCCACGGAATCTTCCCTACCCAGGAATCGAACCCGGCTTCTGCATTGCAGGCAGGTTCTTTACTGACTGAGCTACAGGGCAAGCCCTAACTGAAAGTAGAACAGAGTGCTGCAGAAATAGACTTTCTGCAAAATTGTCTTTGCAACTTCTTCCCTCTTCAGTTTAATCTTCACTCATTGCTACAGTTGTCAAGTCAACTGCAAGTGACGACCCAAATGCTAGATAAATCCATAAATATTAGGCTGTAGTAGAAAGACCTCTAGAGCTGGAAGTAGGAAACCTGAAATCCAACTCTCTTCCACTTCTTGGCCCTATGATCACCAAGACCCACTTACCCATCGCTTACCATTAAATCTTCAAATCCCTCCCTCTTTATTTGAATAAATTAGGCTCTGAGGGTCCCTGTAAGATGAGAACAACATCTTATCCCCTCCGTGAAAGTCTGAGGACTAGACCAAATAATCCCTTGTACCCACAAGTTCAGGGGTCATAGAATCCCATGAAGTAGAGAAAATCAACTGTATACTTCTTGAGCATGAAGCAAATACAAGATATACCAGTGTCTGAGCAGCCAACAAAGACACATAGTTCTGTATAGATAGTCAACTATGCACAATAAGGATGATGAAGATGTGTAGTTTTTATTGAATATTCACTCCTCACAACAGCCCCCCATAAATTAGTTTTATTATTATCCCCGCTTTAAAGGTGTAGAAACCAAGGCACAGGGAATCCAAGTCAATTGTCCATAGCCTGTCACCCACAGGCAGTTGAGATGCTTTTGAACAGACACCGTCTCTCTGTCTCGGGAGCTGTGCTCTTAGTGCTAAAGTCACATCACTTGGGGAAATAGGAGGAAGAAGATAGACAAACCGCTGCCTTGCCCTGAGAGCCTTGCGGCCTAAAGGGAGCCGGCACAAATGCAAGCATGAAGCCAGGTAGAATGCAGAGGCAGATAGAGCTGTTAGGACAAAGGGTTCCTTCTGGATGGGAATTGTGGGCAGGAGTGAGGAGCAGCTGGCCCAGGCTTCCACATCTGTGTGGGGACCTCCTGGGGAGGGTCACACAAGAGACCCTCACACAGAGAGGGTCACACAGAGCAGCAGAACTTTCAAAGAGGACCTGATGGTCCCTTTCATGCCTGGCCTGCCACTTGCATTCTGACATCGATAGAACTTAGCATCACTAATAGGGACAGTAGGCAAGAGGGCCTGATGGGGTGGACCTGAAGCCCACTGCCTCTCCGAGGAAGAAGTCTTACTCCTGTTAAATCCATTAAACAAGGAAGCCAGAGACCAGAAGTAGCTTTAACGCCATGACGACCTTCATAAGCAAAGCAAAATCTAAGCCTGTGACCGCCTCAAGGTTATGAAACTGAAACGTAAGGACAACCAATGGCAAACTAGGCTTTAAGTTACAGCCAATCAATAATTTCCTTGCTCTGTTTCTGTCTTCTCTCTCTAAAAGTCTCTCCCAGCTCCCTTTGGTGAAGGACTCAAAGCCATTCCTGGTTTAACACTGCCCAATGTGGAATCAATTTTTGCTCAAACTCTTAAAAATTGTCATATGCCTCAATTTATTTTTTAACATGCCCAACAATCTAATGATGTCCTGAGAGCTAAGCTTACATGAAATGCAGGAAATAGAGGAGAAAGTTAAATGATGCCACATGGAAGCAAGATGGCAAAGCCAGAATATGGAAACATTCTACAGAAAAAACAGAGGTTGCTTTCTGTAAGTCAGTGACATGCAGGTCAAAGGAGAGGGGACTAGTCTGGATGAAAACTCTAAAGAGCCATCACAACCTTGCATAATATGGGCCCAAACTCTAAGAAACCAACTGTAAAAAGACATTTTTGATATAATCAAGGAAGTCTTACAAGGAGCAATAGAATGGATTTGTTGTTTTTCAGTCACTAAGTCACATCCGACTCTTTGTGACCCCATGAACCGCAGCCCGCCAGGCTTCCCTGTCCTTCACTATCTCCCGGAATTTGCTCAAATCGTGTCTATTGAATTGATGATGCTATCTTACCACCTCATCCTCTGCTGCTCCCTTCTCCTTTTGCCCTCAATCTTTCCCAGCCTCAGAATCTTTTCAAATGAGTTGACTTTTCATAGCAGGTGGCCAAAATATTGGAGCTTCAGCCTCAGCATCAGTCCTTCCAATGAGAATTCAGGTTGATTTCCTTTAGGATGGACTGGTTTGACCTCCTTGCAGTCTAAGAGATTCTCAAGTGTCTGCTTCAGTACCATAGTTCGAAAGCATAATACCAAGAAAAAGTTATTTAGTTAGGAGTGAATTTGGAACTGTGAAATGCCATGCTTTAGAGATCTGTCATGCTTTTAGGGATTTGATATGATTTCTAGCATGTTCTTTAAAATATTTTAGCAAGAAAGAAAAAAAAAGGGATAGATATAGAAGACACAGCACAATTTTGACACTATTGAATTTCAAGGAATGGGTATGGGTAGGGTTCCACTACTGAATTCTCTCTACTTTTATGCATGTTTGAATATTCATAACAAACTAAGGAGTACAGAGAAAACTGTTTGCAGATGTTGATAACAGCCTTACTCATAATGGCCCCAAACTGGAAACAAACTAAATGTCCATCAACAGATGAACCAATAAACCAATAACCATACAATGGAATACTATTCAGCAATGGAAAGGAATAGACTGCTAACACACACAATGTGGATGAATCACGAAAGCTATTTGCTCTATGATTCCATTTATAGAACATTCTGAAAAAGACTAAAGGGACAGAAAGTTGATCAGTGGTTGACAGGGCCCAGGGTTGGAGGATGAGATTGACTACAAAGTGGCAAGGGGAATTAGGGGGCCAGGGGTGGATATCCTGGTGGAAGTTATCTGTATCTTGGTGGTTATGTAAGTTTAAGCTGTGAGCTGTGCTAAGTAGCTTCAGTTGTATCCCATTCTGTGCTGCCCTATGGAACTGTAGCCTGCCAGGTCCATGGGATTCTCCAGGCAAGAATACTGGAGTGGGTCACCGTGCCCTCCTCCAGGGGATCTTCCTGACCCAGGGATCAAAGCTGCAATTCATAGGTCTCCTGCATTGGCAAGCAGCTTCTTTACCATTAGTGCCACAGGAAGCCCATGTAATTGTATTCATTTGTCAAAATTCATAGAAGTATGTACTTGAAAAAAGGGTGAATTTTACTAAGTAAAAATTATATTTTAATTAATCTGACCTTAAAAACAAATAAATAGAGTGAGACCAAGAGCTAAGGAGGAAAGAGAGGGAGGGCAGGAGGAAAAGAGCGGAGAGGGATCCTCTGCAGCCTTGGAGTCTGGAGATGGAGCAAAACTCCTTGCATACAGGGACCTGTGCAAGGTCGGAGTCATCTTGAGACCACTGTCTCCCTGGGACTGTTGCCACAGCCTTGGGGAGTAAAACTAAAGTATAAACCCTGCTTCTCTTTTCCTTTGTGTTCATTGGGCCGTGATGCTTTTCCTCTGCTGTGGCCCCTTCTCCTCGCCTTGTTCACACTCTTTTAGGAAGACAGTCCCTGCACAGGCTCAGTGCTGGCTGATGAAAGCAGTGCTGAGACATTTGATCTCACCTTGATTAAACTAGAACAGCCTGTTCTGGGGCTGGAACAAGCAGTGACCCAGAGGTTTTTGTTAGAGTCTGGCTGTATTGATCCAAGTAAATGAAAGAATAGATGAGTATTTTTACTGCCAGCCGTCTGGCTAAGAATGGATGGGGAAACATTCAGGAAGAGTTAAATAGAAAACAGTGATGTTTCCTTGCCAGTATCCTTTTCAGCTGGTGGGGAAATCATTTCAGATTTCCATTTTTGCAAATATGTCCCATATGTCCCTAGGCTGGAGCCCAAGACCCTCCTCAGGACGCCTTCAGACAAGGAGAGTTGCCTCATCACAACCTGTTTGTGTGTCCTGTGCTTAGGAGTTTGTGTGTCTGACTCTCTTGTGACCCCGTGAACTGTAGCCCGCCAGGCTCCTCTGTCCACGGGATTCTCCAGGCAAGAATACTGGAGTGGGTTGTCATTTCCTTCTCCAGAGGCTCTTCCCCACCCAAGAATGGAACCCAAGTCTCTAGCGTCACAGGCAGATTCTTTACCACTGAGCCATCTGGGAAGCCCCCTGTTTATTTCACCCTACATTTTACAGTCTTAGGTCCTTTGCTGAGTTGTCATTTTTGTGAGATCAAAGTACATTTGCTTTAAGAGGTAAAAGCTACTATGAAGAAAATAAATAAGCTACAAGGATATATTGTACAGCATAGAGAATATAGCCAATATTTTATAACTATAAATGGAGTGTAATTTTTTTCTTTTTTTGGGTGCAGCTTGTGGGATCTTAGTTCCCCAACCAGGAATCGAACCTGGGCTCTTAGCAGTGAGAGCATGGAGCCCTAACCACTGGATTGCCAGGGCAGTATAACTTTTAAAACTTGTGAATCACAAAGTTGTGCACTGGAAACTTATATAATATTGTAACTCCAATATACCTCAAGAAAAAAATCAATAAAAATAAAAGAAATTCTCCTGCTAAAAAAAGTATGTTTGTGAACGATTGAAAGATGATTGATTAGCAAAAAATAAACTATCTGATCATTAGTTGATGAAGTCTTATCTCTTGTAATAAGAATTTTGGTGACCATCAAGAAATCAAGCTATTAGAATTTTAGAAAAACATTATTTTCTCATTTCATAACTCAAAATTTTATTTTATTTTATTTTATTTTTTTTTTATTTTTTTTTTAGGATCATATTTCTTTTTTTTTTAAATTTATTTATTTATTTTTAATTTTTACTTTACAATTCTGTATTGGTTTTGGCATAGATTGACATGAATCCACCACAGGTGTACATGCGTTTTAAATTAAAAAAAAATTGTTTACAATGTTGTGTTGGTTTCCGTTGCACATCACAAATCAGCATAATTATACATACATCCCCTCCCCCATTCCCATCCCTCCAGTTCGTCATAGAGTGCCAGACTGGGCACTCTGTGCTACACAGCAACTTCTAGTCTAAATTTTAATCTTAAAATATATATATATATATATATTTATATATTTACTTGTTTAGTTTGACTGTGGCATGTGGAATCTAGTTCCCTGATCAGGAATCAAACCTGCGCTCCCTGCATTGGGAGCTAGGAGTCTTAGCCACTGGATCATATGGCAAATCCCAAGTTTATTCTTCAAATATTAGAAGCATCTTCCATTCTGATAGTTGAAAAAATAAAAAATTAGAATGAAAAGTTTCTTTCCCACAGTTGTCCCCATTTTCTTAGCACCTCCTCCCTAAAAAGAGTTTCTTCTGTATTTCTCTAGGGACTTCAGTGCATATGAGTGTGAATAATTACTTACTCCACTTTTAAAATCTAAACTTTCCGTTAAAGTATATGTCTGAAGGAAAATGTACACAAATGATAAATGATCAGCTCAATATTTTTTCTCAAAGCAAACATACTCATGTCCTCCTCGAACAAGAAAGAAAATTTCCTCAAACTCTCATGGTCCATGAGCCTCTTAGAAAAGAGATATTCAGGTCTTTTGCTCATTAAAAGGAAAAAAAAAACCCACAGGACATTTATTTTTTTTACTGATTAGTGGTTCTTTACATTTCTGGCTATGAGTCCTTCATTAATTATGTGTATTGCAAATAACTTTTCCTCTCTGTGGCCTCCTTTTGATCCTTTTAATGGTGTCTTTGAATGTACAGAGGTCCTTAGCTTTAATGTACTCTAATTTGTAATTATTTTTTTTAACAAAGCCTCACAGCCTGCGAGATCCTAGTTCCCCGACAGGATCCAACATGGGCCTCCTGCACTGAAGCACCAAGTCCCAGTCACTGGACAGCCAGGGAATTCCCTACATTTTATTATTTTATGGTTACCATTTGTTGTTTCCTGTTTAAGGAATCTTTGCCTTCTGTAAACGCACGAAGATGTTTATCTATGTTTCCTATTAGCGCAGTTGTTTTACATTTTCAGATCTCCAAGCCATTGAATTGGTCTTTGTGTATGTTGTAAGGTAGTGGTCCAGATTCTTTTTCTTTCTATTTGAATATCCTGTTAACTTAGCACCATGCTTTGAAAGGACTGTTTTCTCTATTATATACAGTAACACCTTCATTGTAAATTAGCCATTCAAACGTGTGCTTCTGGGCCCTATTCTGTTTTATTGGTCTATTTGCCTTTCATTGCACCAAAAGACCACACTGATTTAACTACTAGAGCTTCATAAGTCTTTTTTTCCTCCAGATATATTGAGGTAGTATTGACAAATAAAATGATAAAATATTAAAGTGCACCAAGTAATGATTTGTTATTTGTGAAGATATTCCCCTATCAAGTTAGTTAGCACATCCATCACTTCTTATATGCATATTATTTACATACATAATAGTAAACATGTATAGTATAAATATAATAAACTCCATAAATGTGATTAGTTCTATGTTTACTCCTTCATGTATTCTTAAAAGACTCCTACCTATTTAAATACATTTACGTTTCTTGAATGTGTGGATTATTTTAGGAACAAGTGGAATGATAATTATGAGCACGTGTCCGCTCCTAACTTTTCCTTTGCATTATTTTGGGAAATTCTGCTTTGATTTACAGAATTTTGCCTTCCTTATGGACTCCGAGAAATCATATACTGCATGAGAGCCTTTGTCATGCCTTGAACATGAGAAGAACAGGAACACGGGAGACAGCCTTGGGAAAGCTGAGAACAACACTATTTACAGGAGGGAAAAAAGACTGAGGTCCTCAATTTCACTTTTCAAGCTAATAACCTGTGATCTGCGCAAGTTACTTACACTTTTAAAATACTGGCATCGTTACAATAGAAACTGAGGCATGTTAAGATTCTGAAGAGTCTATTTGAGCAGAAGTGTGTTAGTTGCTCAGTCGTGTCCAACTCTTTGTGACCCCATGGACTGCAGCCCACCAGGCTCCTCTGTTCATGGGATTCTCCAGGCAAGAATACTGGAGTGGGTTGCCATTTCTTTCTCCAGGGCATCTTCCTAATCCAGGGACTGAACTGAGGTCTCTTCTGTCCGATGCAGGCTGATTGGCAGACCGATTATTATTTTGAGGAAAACTGATTCAAATCAGGCGCACCAAACTGGATTTGGTTAGGACAGCTTTGTTGACAGGCGCAGGGGAAAAACATATGGAGAAGGGGCAAAGCATAGAAGGAAATTGTGGGATTGCCTGTAATTTACAGCCCTATTGACTGTTAGTGATGGTTTGCCTTTAGGCTTTGATTCTTAGACATTTCAGGCTTAGGTTTTGGTTTTCTTATTCAGTCCACTTCATTCCAAGGACCTCCACGTTTAATGAATGTTGTGGGTAAAATAGAGATAGCACATAACGTTCAATGTTGTTGAAAAATTAAGTACAAAACGAAGGCGAAATATCTAGCACATTGACATTCAGTTCATTCATTCAACAAACATTCATTGAGAGGATTTTAGTTTCACTTGGAACTAAATAACTGAATTGAACAAAACAAAGATGTCTTGCCTTGTGGAGTGAGCATTGTAGTAACTGCATAATAAGTACATGGTAGAATGTGTTGTGGAGAAGTAAATGGCAACCACTCCAGTCTTCTTGCCTGGAGAATCCCATGGACAGAGGAGCCTGGGGGACTACAGTCCACGGGGTGGCAAAGAGCCGGACACGACTGGGCCACTGAACCACCATAATATGTTGCAAGTTACAGGGCAAGACCATACAAGCATGCAAGGCTGAGGGAGCAAGAGGCCAGGCAGGGCACACCGCAAAAGCGACGTTCAAGCAGATTTGAAGGTGACAGAGGTTCCCATGCTGCTGTCTAAGGAAAAGCATTTGAGGTCGAGGGAACAGTCAGTGCAAAGGCCACAGGTGGGAGCAACACAGTCTTGGCTCAGAAGCCGCAAGCGGGCCATGCGTTGTGCTGAGCAGGTTAGCTGGAGATAACCAGAGAAGAGATCAGAGAGGTGGAGATGGGGAGGCAAGATCAAGCACAGCTTTGTAGGCCATTCAGGGACACTGGCTTTTCTTTCTCTCTGAAGTATGTGTCCATATGCTCAGTCATGTCCAACTCTCTGCAACCCCCTAGCCTATAGCCCACCCAGGCTTCTCTTCCATGGAATTTTCCAGGAAAGAATGATGGAGTGAGTTGGCTATCTCCTACTGCAGGGGAACTTCCCAAACCAGGGATCAAGCCCAGGTTTCTTTCATCTCTGGCATTAGCTGCAAATTCTTTACCACTGCACCATGTGAGGCTTCTCTTCCGAAGCATACTTGATATAATCTGTGTTAGGTATACAACATGGTGATTCACAATTTTTAAAGGTTATACTCTATTGATAGTTATTATAAAAAATCTCTGGCTTTTGCTCTGAATGAAACACAGAGCCAACACAGGGGTCTCTTGTGACTTCCATTTAACAGGAATTTTCTAGCCACTGGGTGGAGATAATATCTGATAAGGGTGGAAGAGAGGAAAACTGTTAGGAGGGTATTGCCATAATCTAGGCAAGCTGATGAGATGGTGACACCTGTGAGAAATGGACAGAGATACTAGAAAAATTAGAAATGGAAAGCCAACAGAATCTCCTGACCAAGTCTAGGGGGAAATAAGAGGGTGATCAAAATAATGGCAAAGATTTAGGCTGAAAGGAAGGATGGGATGACAGTAACCAAGGGAGGGAGGGCAGGCAGGGGATGGCGAGGGACCAGATCTCACTCTGGACCGCTGCTTGGACTGGGATGTTGACTCTCCTAGATGCTCCCGTGGTGACGCCAAGTGGGCAGTGGGTAACAAAGTATGGCTCACAGGGGAGAGAGGCCTGAGTGGGGTATTTATTGGGAGTCATAAGCCTAAGCTGAGTGTGGTATTGGAGAAGACTCTTGAGAGTCTCTTGGACAGCAAAAAGATCCAATCAGTTCATCCTAAAGGAAATCAGTCCTGAATATTCATTGGAAGGACTGATGCTGAAGCTGAAACTCCAATACTTTGGCCACCTGATGCGAAGAACTGACTCACTTGAAAAGACCCTGATCCTGGGAAAGACTGAAGGCAGGAGGAGAAGGGGACAACAGAGGAGGAGATGGTTGGATGGCATCACCAAATCAATGGACATGAGTTGAGTAAGCTCTGGGAGTTGGTGATGGACAGGGAATCCTGGCATGCTGCAGTCCATGGGGTCGCAAAGAGTTGGACACAACTGAGCGACTGAACTGAACTGAACTGAACTGAATAAGCCTGAGAATAAGATTTAAGCTTTGAGACCGGAGAGGCAGGAACAGAGCGAGGAGGTCCTGGGACTCAGCGATAAGACGGGAAAAGAGGAACCGAGGGAGGAGACTATGAGGAAGCATCCAAGAGGCAGGAGAAAAATCCTGAGGGTGTGGTGTCTTGGAAGCCAAGTGAAAGGAGAGCTTTGAGGCTGAGAATCATCCCCCATGTCACAGGCTGTGCAGCAACCAGGTAAGATGAGGTGGGGATGGGTCACTGGGTTAGCTTCACAGAGGCTGTTTGTGACTGATGGGAGAACTTTCAGTGGAGTGATGGGGATCGTTTAAGAGAGATCTGGGGAGGAATCATGGCCTTAAAGTACAGATAGTTTGGGCTGGATTTTGGCTGTGAATGAGAGCAGTTACTGATGGTAACAGCGGGAAGGACAGGAAGAGGTTTCTTTCTTTTTATTCTTTCTAGGATTGGAGAAATTTCAGGTTTTTGGTGTGCAAATAGGAGCGATTTAGTAGACAGAAAAACTGATGGTGTCTAATTGGGTAGAACTAATAGGGTAAACATTTTGAGTACTGGGGAAGGGATGGGATTAAGTGGTTTTGGGTTGGAGCACAGAAGGCGAGGGGTCAGAAAATTCTTTCTAGAAAGAACCAGATAGTAAATATTTCAGTATTTGTGGGTCCTCTGGTCTCTGTCTCAGCTGTTCTGTTGTGGCTATAAAGCGACTGAGGGTGGTACATAAATGAATGGGCATGGACTTGTTCCAATAAACTTTGTTTCAGCTCATCAAACTTTTAACTTCATATACTTTTCATGTGTCACAAATATATTCTTCTTTGGATTTCCCCTCCTCTGATCTTTTAAAAACAAATGGCAGGCTGTGCAGAAACGGGCAGTGGGCTGGATTTGGGCCACGGGCCAGAGTCTGCAGACCCTTAATCTATATAACTGGCAAGAGTAACCTAGATGGGTACAGAGAAATTGGACATAAGTGGTGAGGGGAATCTGAATACTCTGGAGTGCTTCAGTTTTCTCAGTGAAGTAGCACCCTGAGAATGAGGATGAGTGAGCAAATACAGACGGTTTCAGGAGACAAACAAAGGCATAAAATATAGAGCGTGGATTGACCTGAAACATCTAAGCGGAACGTATCTTCCCACTGCATTGACCCCCTTTTGAGGTTGGCGATCTTGCATCTGAAGTCAGAGCTGTTCAGGGGGGCTGAGTGTCTCCGCAGCCGCGACACAGAATTGTCACAAAGTTGGGCTCAGCAAACTGTGGTTCTGCTATTGAAGTGTCAGGTAGGAGGAGGCCAAGGTTGAGAGTTATTGCATAAGAGAGTGTTTATAATGATTGCAGGAATAAGAGAGATTTATTAAACAATAATACAGGACACCCAATTAAATCTGAATTTCAAATAAAGAACAAATAATTTTTAGTGTAAGCCTTTCCGGTGATTAGGAGAGGGAGAGAGACTATAAAGCAGTCAAAGGAGCTTTGCAAACTGGGGCATCAATGCATTGAGGTCTCCTTTGGGAACGGACGTTGGGGAGGGGTACCAGAGAGGACCAGGTAGAGTCAAACAGCTGCCCTTGAGATCCCAGCAGGGGCAGCCACTGGTGACGAGGAGGGTTAGGGTTCAACCACTGGAGAAGCAACTGCCACTGGGTGGCGGAGGAGATCACTGCGGGAGGCCATTCAAGGAACTAGCTGCTCAGAAGGGTTGACTGTAGTGATAGTATCAGTAGTGCCAAGGATGACCGACAATTCACACTCATCATCTGTTCAGCACTGTGTGGGGACATGAAATAAAAATTAGTCAGGGTTCCAGTTCCGGGTGACCTAGAAAAGTCATTTAGAGCTAATCAGAGGTCCTTGAATGTGATGCTAAGAACTTAGGACCACTCATTTATCTCATTTTTTAATTTTTAAAATATATATTTGACTGCACTAGGTCTTAACTGGGGGCATGTGAATTCTTAGCTGTGCCATGTAGGATCTAGTTCCCTGACCAGGGATCACACCTGGTCCCCCTGCATTGAAATCTTAGAGTCTTAGCTACTGGAAAACCAAGGAGGACCCAGGACTGCTGGTTTAACAGTGCCTCCCTTTCTGTGTGAAGAAAAGTAGTGAATCAGGGAAATCAGTATACCTCACTCGATTTGACATACCTGAATGTGAAAGTGTTTTAAATACATGAAACATATGTTATGGTATGTAAACAAGGGTTGGGTTAGCTGAAGCTTTTTTTTTTTTTTAAGCTTTTATAATCTTCTGATTATTTTTAAATGAAAGCAATTTAGACAATACTTCAAGGATTCTTTTTTTTTTTTTTTTTTTGGCTGGAACGAGTAAAATTAGACTGAATAAAAAGAGAAAGGTTGATCCCTTAAAATATGCACTGGATGCTTGCATGGGCGCTGCAGGGTGGGCTTAAGGAGGAGTCTGGGAGGAGCCAGCGAGGAGGTCCGTGACCTGAACCCGGTGTAAGTTTTGACCTCCCAGAAGAGGGAAAGTGAAAGTGAAGTCGCTCAGCCGTGTCCGACTCTTTGCCACCCCATGGACACCAGGCTCCTCCGTCCATGGGATTTTCTAGGCAAGAGTACTAGACTGGGTTGCCACTTCCTTCTCCATCCCGAAGAGGAAAGAGGCACACAAACATTTCCCGCGAAATCGCGTCCCTCCCTGGCCCACTTCAGTGTGCACTCCCCACTCCCCTTCTCCATCAACATCCAGGCTGTCACTAGGATCTGGAAACAAACTACTCCAAGGAGACACAGAGGGCCTTTCGAGTTTTCAAAATACAGTCCACTGGGCAATGCTGGCTAAGATGTGTGGCCACCTCAGAAGAAGTGAGCTCTTGCTATCCAATCAGAAATGAAAAATGCTTCGGTTCTTATGATTACAATAGAGTAAGTCCAGGAAAACACGACAGGGTCAGTGGAGAAGCAGCAAACCCACAGCAACCACAGAAATCCTCCCTGGGGGCCGGCGGGGATGGCAGAGCAGGACAGGAGAGAGACTAGGTGATAGTTAAAGACTCTAACCCACCTCTGAGGCTAAGTTCCCCGGGAGCAGGGGCGGGGAGGTCTGTGCACAGCCTGTCCCCAATTTCCAGAGCAGCTCCTGGCAGAGAGGAGATGAATAAACATTTGTGGAGTCCATAAATGAGTACAGAACAATGACGGAAAACCTGGAGAAGCTCCTTGGCTGCCTTTGGCCTTGGGCAAATTAATTTGCATCTCTGAGCCTCAGTTTCCTCCACCTCCACACCTTTTGCAATAGCACTGAACTTTTAGGAGTAGTGATCCTTGCTGTTACTGAAAGGGAAAGAGGTGAGGAATCATCTTCGCCTGGTAGGAACATAATTTTAGAAATAACTACATTTCTGGGAAATCTGGGACTTTTCTGGAGGTCCAGTTGTTAAGACTCCGAGCTTTCACTGCAGGGAGCATGCATTCAATCCCTGGTGCAGAACTAAGATCCCATGGCACACGATGCGGCCAAAAAAAAAAATTTTTTTTTTTAAATTGGGAACTCTTGAAACTTAGAAGAAAAATATCCAAGTAAAGGTGAAAAATTACTTTCTAGTCTATGTCAATTCATATAGAAGACGGTTACATACAATATCTGTAGAAAATCCCTGGGAACAGATAACATCCTAGGAAAAAACATGATATGTAAATGGATAAACAGCAGCATGTAAATAGGGACCAGGGCTTCAACCCCAAATTCAGGCTTATGTATCTTGGAATGTGAAGGGCAAATTAGAGAGGGAGTCTCATCTCCCACGCAGATCCCAGATCTTCTCAGCAATAGTGAAATCTAGATTTGGAGTCAGAGTTAAACACCTCCTAAGACAGTCCAATTCATTTTGAATTAGTCAAGTTTTTTCCTTCCAAAAAATTAGTCTCTAGCAATTCCCACCTCCCCACCCCACCCTTGCTTTGCCACGGGCTCTAACCTCTGAAGCCTCCGGAGGAAATACAGGCCAGCCAGAAGGACAAGGCGTCGTGTCCTTCTGACCATTGTTACTGCTTCTCGCAGCTGTGTATGCAGGGGACACTCCGGAAGTGTTCACTGCGCTGAACCTGCCCTTGCCTTTTCTCACAGTGACATCTAACAGATGAAACAGCCCTGGTTTCCATCACTACGACATCAGGACTGCTGTTGCCTTCTGAGATGTCATCTGCAATCATTGATCTGAAAACCCTTTGGGAAGATAGGTGTCTGCTCTGATTAACTCAGTCAGTCAAGAAGCAGCTGTTGAGGGCCTACTATGTGCCAGGCCCTGTTGTAAGTGCTGGGAGCCTATTTCCTAACAACATAAGCAGGTCACCCTCGTACCTTCTGTGTGAGAAAACAGAATGCATAAGGAATATCAGATCTTCCAAAGAGTGATAAGTGCTAAGGGAAAAGATGGAAGCAGGTATGAGGAATTAGCAGTGTTGAATGGAAGGTGGGTGGTTCCAGCGTAAGCAGAATAACCACTCCTGCTTGGGGAACGTGGCAGGCCGTGTGAAGTCCTGTAGGGCCAGCCTGTGTGGTGGGCGGGAGCAGAGTGAGTTTAGGGGGAGAAGGGGGACCCATCACAGAGATGCTGTCAGGGAGATGGAGGGGAGGGCTGCAGGAACCCCCAACCACACAGGGCTACCGAGCTCTTGATATGTGGCTACGACCCACTCCACTTCAAAGACTTTGAATGGAAGCAAGAATGTGAACTTTCTCAATTTTTACATGGATCCCACGTTGAAATGGTAATATTGTGGAGATACTGTGTTAAATAAAATATACTACCACAGTCATGTCACTTGTTTCCTTTTACTTTTTAATCATGGTTGCCAGGGAACTTAAACTCCACATGTGACTCCTATTCTGTTTCTGCTGGATGGGGTTGGTTTCGGGTCTTGCACACCCTTCTAAGAACTTGGGCTTGTATTCCAGTTGAAATGAGGATCCCTTGGAGAGCTTAGAGCAGAGGAGTGACATGGTCGGGCTTTTTACAAAAGATTCCCTCCAGCTACTGAACTGAGATTAAATTGCAGGAGGTCGCTCAGGGAAGAGGAAGCCCCGTTAGGAGGCCGTGGCCACGATACAGGGGAGATGCTGGTGGCTTAGCCTGGGGGTAGCAGTGGAGGCGATGACATGTGGTTGGAACTGGATGTATTTTGAAGGTAGCGCTTACCAGGATTTCCTGCAGGATTAGATGTGGGATGTGACACAGTAGGCGTCAAAGTTGCCAGCAATGATTTTGGCCTGTGGGAGCTGGAAGAATGGGGCTGCCACTGCCTGAGCGAGGAAGACCAAGGGCAGAGCAGGAGATTGTAAGGATGCCCATGAGTTTAAGAATAAAAGACTGGGGAGAAAAAGCGGAATCAGAAAAGGACTAAGAAGGGAGGAGGCAGAAGGTGGTGACCTGGAGCCAAAAGGAAGAACGTGTCTCCAGGGAAAGCAAAGACATCAGTGTGTCCCTTGCCCCAAGAGGCAGAGTTGAGAACAGAGCGTGGACCATTGGATTTAAGTGATGGAGGTCAAGAGATTTTTAGGAATAGTCTGACCAAAAGCCTGATAGCAGTGGGTTTGCCTGAGAATGACAGGAAAGGCTTTGGACACAGCAAGCATGGAAAACTCCAGGAATTTTACTGGAAAAGGGAGGAGAGAGATGAGGCATAGCTGACAGGTACTTGGGGCCAGAGAGGGATTCTAAATTATGATGGAGTCAATAACAACAAGTTTGGGTGCTACTGAGAATAACACAATAGAGAGGAAAACTGATGATGTAGGGTAAACGTGGACCACTGCTGGCTTTCGGTTTCCCTGGAGATGAGGAGGGATTCCATCCAGGGCACAGGCAGACTTGCCTGTAGGAACCAGGGCAGTTTCTCTTCACTGTAAGCATGTGGATGCTGGTGGGGACACGGTGAAGCGTCTCTTCCAGCTGCTTCATTTGGTCAGTGAAGTGGGAAGCAAACCCATCAACAGCTGGAGGTCTTGCAGAGTGAGTTCAAAGTGTAAAATAGGCATCCAGGAGAGAGCTAGAGGCAATGAACTGGGGAAACAGAGGCTGATAAGGGTCCCCATGGTACTGACGGGTGTGAGTTTAAAGTGAGACCAGTCAGCACGGTGGTGTGTTTTCTCTAGCCACTTTCGACTGCAAAGGGCCAGAAGTAGCCTACACCCAAGGCTGTGGCACCTGCCAAGCTTCCCTGGAGCTTCCCCGGTAGCTCATACGGTAAAGAATTTGCCTGCAATGCAGGAGACCCGGGTTCGATCCCCTGGAGGTATTCTGACCTGGAGGATTCCATGGACAAAGGAGCCTGGCGGGCTACAGTCCATGGGGTCGCAAACAGTTGGACACGACTGAGAGTCTAACACTTCACACACATAGATTTGACCCTTCCAAACAAATATTTGCTGAATGGCCTCTGTAATCACAGCAGTAATGTTAATAAAACTGCTTTTGCGCGGAGAACCGCCAACTCACCCGCCTCTCAGGTGAGGCGGCGTGCTCTTGCACTGCCTCCCTGTGGCCCTGGCGGGAACTGCTGCTGCTGAGGCACCAGATGAAACAGTGCTGCCGCCTCCTGGCAAATTTCTGCTACTGCAAATACGCCAAGACCACATCTACAATGATTTTCTCACTGCCCTGGGCTGGTGAGCATTAAAAACAAGGGCCCGACCAAAGGCTAATCCTGGATGGCCAGGTCATCCCCTCCATTTTCCATTCTCATTCTCAGTACGGAGCAAAGTTATCCCTACTAAAGGACTCTCCTTTCCGGGGAAGGTTTCCATCTTAGCAGACAACTTTAAATATCCAATACCCCTCAGGAGCCAAGGCAATTAGTCATTGAATTTCAAACATCTGTGGAAAGATCAATGCAAGAAATACTTTAGATGCAAAATTTTGCATTGTGGCTATTCCCTTGCACACTGTCTTATAGAGGGACTATTACTCGTTTTGTTCTCTTTGACTTTTGGTTTAACTCTCTGGTTAGTAGGTTTTGCTAATTTTACTTTCCTCCTTGTTATGTATTTTTCATTTGATTGTTATATTTACAGTTTCTCTGAGTCCTTTCTTGCTTTCTGATGTTCTTTTTTTCCACGGTATTTTGCTTGTTCCATCCTCAAGGACTTTAATGTCATAGTTACCTCATTTTCTTGCACTGTTCTCCCTCCAGGGCTTGACTAGGGTTGATTGGTTGGTTTGAAATCTCTCTCTTTCATGTTTGGGGCTTTTGCCAAATGTGCAGCCTTCCTTGACTATCATATTGAAAAGTGAGGCCACTTTTTAAAAAGCTGATTTGATGTTCTACACATATGGGTTAAACTTGTTGACTGGTGGGTTCTTTTTTATGGGGCTGGTCATTTTTGTTAACCTTGAAACATTTGCACTTCTTTTTTTCTGAGGCTGTTAGATTTCTACAGAAAAAAAGAGGGTCATTCATTTGTTATAGCCAGAGTGGTATCCAAGCATTGGCTTTGTGGTTGAACTTTTGAGGGCAGGGTGGGGAAAAGGGCTGTGATCCTGACAATTACTTTGTAGACATTAATAGTGTTAATTTCAGCCTGGTGCTCATTCCAGTTTTTCCTTGTTCTTTATGTCCCCAGATTTCAAACTTCTTCAAACCCAAAGCTTTGGCTATTTAGTTTCCCAAGAGAACAGATCTCAGCTGTCTTACTGGTTGTGGCAGGGCGAGATTATTGTCTGATGAGTGCCTGGGGGACAATGACCCAGCTGGTCAGTACTTAGACACTCAGCTAACACTTTTCCCTCCTGAAAGTCTTGCCTACCCTGGTCCCTAGGGTCTCCAGGCCCTGAGCCTGTGAACCAGTTGGCTTTCTTTTCTTCCAGATCCACCTCCACTTAGGTTGGAATGTCGCCCTTCCTAGGTTAGTTTCCCTGATGTCTATTTTGTGTCCCCAAAATTCATGGAAATCTCTCTTCTACTATGTCCTCTTTTTTTCTTTTTTTTCAAATTTTTATTCTAACTCCATTTAAAATTCTTTTGCAGCTACTAGTCGGTTTGAGGAAGGTGGGGAAATAAATGTCTATGGGGCATCTATCATTTTTAAACAGAAGGTTTTGGGGGTTTGAAAAATATTTATTTCATAGCCCCAGGTCTTACTTGCAGCTTATGGGATCTTTAGTTGCAGCATGGGAACTCTTAGCTGTAGCATGTGCAATCTAGTTCCCTGACCACAGATCAAACCCAGGCCCCCTGCACTGGAAGGCAGATTCTTAACCTCTACACCACCAGGAAGACCTCTAAACAGAAGTTTTAAATGGGCAAGTTTTGAAGAGACAGAGGGAAAAGTACAGAGGATGGGGCATTGTCTGGGAAGAGGGCTCAGATGGAGCCTGGTAGAGCTGGGCACGTGGGATAGCTTGGCGGGACTAAGCCCCTGGGCAGCGCTGAGAAAGGTCTGATCCAAAAGTTGCAGAGAGGAGACCAGAGGAGCCTGAAGCACTTGGGGGCAGTGAACATGAGCGTTTCATAGCTTTGCTCTAGAGAGTCCTGCTTGGGCCAAACCATCATACACCTTTTCTAAGCTAAGCATGAGCGTCCAAGAGCAAGGCTTTTCCTACCCAACCTGTTCAACTCTACCCTCTTCTGTTGTGTTTTTCTGAGTTCCTCCCATTATTGCAGCGTCTCTAACAGAACTTGGCATTATTTCACTATTATCTAAATGTGAGCAGGCCTGATCTCACAGACCTATCTTCATATTTAAAAAGGAGTTATAAACAAACAACAGGGGCTTCCCTGATCACTCACAATTGGTAAAGAATCCACCTGCAATGCAGGAGACCCCGGTTCAATTCCTGGGTCAGAAAGATCCCCTGGAGAAGGGGTAGGCTACCCACTCTAGTATTCTTGGGCTTCCTTTGTGGCTCAGCTGGTAAAGAATCTGCCTGCAATGCAGGAGACCTGGGTTCGATCCCTGGGATTGGAAGATCCCCTAGAGAAGGGAACGGCTACCCATTAGAATATTCTGGCCTGGAGATTTCCCTGACTGTATAGTCCATGGGGTCCCAAAGAGTTGGACACAACTGAGCGGCTTTCACTTTCACCTATAAACAACAAGGTCCTACTATACAGCCAAGAGAACTATATTCACTATCCTGTGATAAGCCGTAATGGAAAAGAATATTTTTGTAAAAAAAGAATGTATGTATACATATAAAAGTGAAAGTGAAGTCACTCAGTCGAGTCTGACTCTTTGTGATCCCACCGACTGTAGCCTACCAGGCTCTTCTGTCAATGGGATTTTCCAAGCAAGATTACTGGTTTGGGTTGCCATTTCTTTCTCCAGGGGATCTTCCCGACTCAGGGAACAAACCTGGTCTCCAGCATTTCAGGAAGACTCTTTACCATCTGAGCCACCAGGGAATCCCTTTATGTATACATATATGTGTAACTGAATCACTTTGGTATAAACCAGTAATTAATACCACACTGTAAATCAACTATACTTCAATAAAAAAATTTAAAATAAAAAAATAACAATAAAAATAGGGTTCACTGTCATGGAAAACTGTCACATAAAATATTAAGGTTAGAAGGACCTTAAGACATTGTCTAGCTTATACTTCTGTGCCTCGTGGTGGAACTGTACTCAGGAAGTGACTTGAAATGCTCATCACGACTACCGACAGGCCACGTGGACAAAGGGACAGGGCTGAAGCTGGTGCTATAAAACCTCTGGAGGAGTCCCCTGTACCACGTTGCATGGTGGTGAGCTGACGGCTGAAGCTCTCAGCTTCTCCACCTACAAAATGGCACAAGTAAACGCCCTGCTCATCTTATAAGATGGTTGTAAAGTCACATGTTGTAATTCAGATCAAAATAGATCATTAACAGCACACTACATTTTGTATTCAAAGATAAGGTAATGGAATTTGCTAGGAATTTTGCTACAAAGTATGTGGAATGTGCCGTACCTTCAATCCTTCTTTAAATTCAGTACATTCCCTGATCTTATGAAACTTACAATTCAGTAATATCTCTTTAGAGAAGGGAAAAGAACAAAGGCAGAAGCCTGACTTTTTTTAAACACTGGAATTTGCTTCTCAAATTAGAAATAATTCAGAGCATACTTCTCTGACCCATGTCTGCTGCTGTTAGCTCAATTTTGCTCTTTTCTTGACTGATACTGAGTTTCTCTACCCTGTATACAAAGGCTTGAAAAGCTTAAATGCAGCGAAAACATCCCAAGTGACCATCGATGGATGGATGGATAAACCCAGTGGGGTATATAATACAATGGAATATTATGCAGCCTTAAAAAGGAAAGAAATTCTCACACATGAGAACATAAGTGAACCTGAGGCTTTTCTTCTAAGTGAAATAAGCCAGTCACAAAAAGACAAACACTGTATGAGTCCAGTTACATGAGGGGCTTAGTCCATTCATACAGACAGAAAGTAGAATGGTACTTATCAGGACCTGGAGGGGAAGGGGAGTTATTGTTTAACAGGTATGGAGTCTCAGTTTTGCAAGATGAAAAGTCTTTTGGAGATGGATGGTGGCAATGTTTGCAAAGGGCGAACATACGTCATGCTGCTGAACTGTATGATTAAACATGGTTAAACCAGTTGACCAAATAGTCTCATCTTTTTCATTTATATGCAAAAGAAATCGTTTTAAGTAACTTTTTAAACAGCAAGATGATAAAAATGGTATGAGTGTAACCTAAACTTTCTCCTCATGGTGTGACCTTGTACACTTATCTTATTCCTTATCATTGAGTCACAGGGCAGGATCTAGTTTTCAGGGCAGACCCAGCAGGGGAGGCATGTCCATGGCCCGATAGCTCACTCATACGTCACTGTCCTCCGTCCTGCAGGACAAGCGCTCTTAAACTTTCAGGGTTCCTTTTGTTCCTGCAAATTTTGGAGCAAAGTTTTGTTTCTGTTTTTGTCTGCCTCTAATGCTGGGACCCCAGGAGGTGGAGCAACAGCCCTCCTCTCCAATCTTCACGCCTCGTCCTGCACCCACCCATCCAAGAAGCGCCCCTCACACAGCCCTTGGTGATCACCGCCCCCCCCCACCCCACTTGGGACCTGGGCCTCAAATTTCCATGTCAGGGTGAAACAAGGGTGTAAATATTTACAATTTTTATACCTGTGGTAAGACAAGAAGGGTAGCTAATGCTGTTTTCTGTGGTGCTGCTGCTGCTAAGTCGCTTCAGTCGTGTCCAACTCTGTGCGACCCCATAGAGGGAAGCCCACCAGGCTCCCCCATCCCTGGGATTCTCCAGGCAAGAACACTGGAGTGGGTTGCCATTTCCTTCTCCAGTGCATGAGAGTGAAAAGTGAAAGTGAAGTCGCTCAGTCGTGTTCTATGGTGACACAGGTGTATATTTTGATAACAGCAATTACAGGCTCAGTATTGTAAGCAGTATGGCAGGCCACTGCCCGCTGCAGGCTTATTAACGCAGAGAGAACTGAACTAAAGCAGTTGTTGATTTTATAACAACAATGACAAAAATGGTTAAAATGGTAAATGTTATGCTACGTATATTTTACAATTTTTGTTTAAATGGGAAAAATAAAGGCGCTTCAGTGCATTGTAAGTATGTAAATCCATTAGCATGTCCAGAATTGAAATCAGAAGAGGGGACTTCCCTAGTGGTCCAGTGGTTAAAAATCTGCCTTGCAATGCAGAAGACACAAGTTCAATCCCTGATAGGGAACGAAGGTCCCACATGCCAAGGAGCTCTGAGCCTGAGCACCACAGCAGAGATCTCTTATGCTGCAGCTAAGACCCATTGCAGCCAAATAAGTAAATAATTTATTTTAAAGTATCAGAAAAAAAGTTTTAAAAATCAGATGCTCATGCTTCTATAGTCTTACACATCTGTCACACAACAGAAGGCATTCAGTCCACTCGTCAGGCTGGTTGAATTGCCATGAATTTCTACATACCAAGTTGCAAGTGATTTCAGTGAATTGTTCTCAAGACTGAGATTTCTGGATTCTCAGAAAGATGACTGAAATAGCTCTCAAAGTTACTAAGTTTCAAGTATTAGAGAAAAGGAAAGAGTTACAGGGACTCACTTTTAAAATGAGTCCATTTCAGCAAGTCCTGTTTCCAGACTTCTAAATGACCGGGATGGCTGGTAAATGTCAGCCCTTCCATTAGCCAGGACCTTGGGCAATTGTCTGGGCCAGTCTGTGTCTTCAGGCAGCTAAGATACCATCATCCCATTTTGCAGATGTAGCAATCCTTGTGCCCAGAGAGGCAAAGAAATTTGTGTCAAGTCACACAAAAAGTGGAGGTGTGGTCTGTGTCCACGACTCAGGGGTCCCATCTTTCTGGACCTGTGCTTATTTCTGCTCTATCATGCTCTGTTTTAACTTCTCTGTTTGCCCACCACATTCTAGAGTGAAAATATTGTGTGTGTGTCAGTCACTCAGTCATATCTGACTCTGAGACCCCATGAACTGTAGCCCACCAGGCTCCTCTGTCCATGGAATTCTCCAGGCTGGAGTGGGTTGCTCTGCCCTTCTCCAGGGGATCTTCCGGACCTAAGGATTGAACCCAGGTCTTCCACATTGCAGGCAGATTCTTTACTGCAATGTTTGACTACCTGGGAAGGTGAAAATGTTATCCTTTCTAGTTATTATGTAAAAAAGTCTTTGGGTGTCCCAGGCTGTTGCTTATCTGAGAAAAGGTGGATGGTTATCTGGATTCAGAGACTAAAGACAAGAATCTGAGTCTGTGATGTTGCATGAATTGGTTAACCTCTCTGAATCTGATTCCTTATCTGTTAAAATATATGCTCAATTCAAAGTGTTTTTGTCAAGTGGGATTTGTTGGTGCATGTATTTTTTATAGCATAAAGAAAAAGGGTTTTCAAAGAGTGGTCCAGAAAGACCTGGGGTTTTCCCAGGAAGGGTTCAAAGAACAAAACTATTTTCACGATAAAACTAAGCTCTTACTTGCCTTTCTTCACTGAACATTTCTCACAAGTATTCAGTGGGGTTCTCAGGGGTTACAAGGCAGATGGTTTTGTAACAGCCTGAATGTGGGAGCGGAAATGAGATGGCCAGCTGTCTTCGATTAGGTTAGATAGTAAAGACACTTGCAAAAATGGTAACTTTGTGATTCTCAATTTTTTGTTTTGAATATACAGTTATTTTCATTAAAATGTTATTTCTGTTAAAATACAATGAGTTATTCAATGGACATCACCAATCCAATGGACATGAATTTGGGCAAACTTCAGGAGATGGTGAGGACAGGGAAGCCTGGCCTGCTGCAATCCCTGGGGTCTCAAAGAGTTGAACATGACTTGGCAACTGAACAACAACACAACATAATGGGTTATTACTGTTAATTGAGATGAATTAATAAATATTTCAAAAATTTTTCAGTTCTAATTTTAATATGATACATTTGACAGACATAGCCACATACACAAAAGCTCTTTAAAGTTTTTTTAAATTTTATTTGGAGGATAATTGCTTTACAATGTTAGTTTCTGCTGTATGACAACATGAATCAGCTATAAATACATATATATCCCCTCTCTCTTGAACCTCCGTCCCACCAGTACCTCTCCACCCCACCCCTCTAGGATATCACAGAGCACCAAGCTGAGCACGAAAGCTCTTTGAGGGTCTCAGTTTTTCAGAATGAAAAATGTCCTGAGATCCAAAATTCGGACAACTACTACTACAAAGTCCCTTAGAAATAGTGGAATTTTTACTTTATATCATTGCCCTTTAAAGAAAAAAATGTATCACATGATAAAAAGGATGCATGCCTTTGATGGAAAATTTAGAGAATTATAGATAAATATGAAGAAGGAAATGGTATCAATAATTCCATAATACAAAGAACTGTTGTCTTTTTTTTTTTGTACTTTTCTCCTCATCCTTTAATTGTGGATATCTAACCTGTGATTTTTTCCAGGCTTCAGAGTTTAAATTGGGCAGCTCGAAGAGTTTAGGCGGTTATTTGCTGGCCCTCAGATACACCTGCAGGACTTCGATTCCACCCCAATCATCTGATTTCTTCAAGGGGTGTCTTGTGTGTTCTCATTACTGACTCTTGGGTTATCATTTGTCCATCTTATCCTTCCTCTCTTGCTCTGCCCACATTGGAGCTGGGGCAGCTAAGATCTGCACAACCCACCACCTCCTTCTGGGTCCAGTGTCTTCCTTTTCTCGGGGTGCCCTGCCTGATATGCGCAGGAGCTCTGGGGACACAGAAGGAGGGACTGAGCGTGCTGGAATTGGTCCTGGATGCCAAAAAGCCTTGCTGTGAGCGAGGTCTCCCTCCTCCTGCGGTGTATGTCCTAAGGGCAGTTGATGGAGTGCAGTTTTCCTAAAGGTATCTTTTTCCTCAACATCTCCTTTGAAAAAAAATGTTGTTTTTTGGGGTTTTTTTTTGATGTGGACCCTTTATAAGGTCTTTATGGAATTTGTTAAAATACTGTTTTTGCTTTATACTTTTGCTTTTTATACTTTTTTTTGCTTTAAAATACTGCTTTTGGGTTTTGGCCATGAGGCATGTAGAATCTTAGCTCCCCAGCCAGGGATCAAACCTGCAGCCCCTGCCTTGGAAGGGGAAGTCTTAACCACTAAAGCCGGGAAAGTCCTGTCATCTTCTCCCTTTAACTCCTGCGCACTCCCTAGTCCTGAGTTAGGAGCCCATGGAGAGTTAGAGGTAGGGCAGTTTACACAGTGAATACTGAATGTGACCAGAAACAGTTTCCCCGAGGTGGTCAGGGTTCAGAACTTTAAAGCTTAGCATTTTATAGCAACACTTATCAAACTTTTGGGTCTCAGGACCACTTTTCTTAAAAATTAATGAGACCCTCAAAGAGCTTATGTGTATGTGTATCTGTCAATATTTACCATGTTAGAAATTATTAGGTTGGTGCAAAAGTAATTATGGTTTCAGACCCTGAATTTTAAATCATAAATAGGCTCAAATACTTCTCTGTTAATCAAAATAGGAACCATTGCAATCAATACATTTTTGCCAATGAGAAATGTTTATTTATTCCTGTAGCATAAAAAGCTGTGTTTCAGGATTTGACAAACACTTGGAAATCATTTCTGAGTCCTGCTGACTGTGGAAGCAGTTTCCCTGCCAAAAGTTGTGGAGATGCTTAAAGAAGTGATAGTCAGTTGGTGAGAGGTCAGGTGAATATAGCAGATGAGGCAAAACTTTATAGCAAAATTTGTTCAACTTTTGAAGTGTTGGTTGCGCAATGTGTGGTTCGGCCTTGCAGTTTTTGATGCATCTCATCTGTTTGCTGAGCATACTTCTCAGATGTTACGGTTTCTCTGGGATTCAGAAAGCTGTAGTGGATCAGAGGGGCAGCAGACCACCAAACAGTGACCAGGACTCTTATTTTTGGTGCAAATTTTGGCTTTGGGAAGTGCTTTGGAGCTTCTCCTCCATCCAACCAATGAGCTGGTCATCACTAATCGTCGTATAAAATCCATTTTTGTTGCACAACACAATCTAATCAAAAAATAGTTCGTTGCTGTTACGTAGAATAATCGAAGATGACACTTCCCAACAAGAACCTTTTCGATTTGTGGTCACTTGATGAGGCAGCCACTCACGGAGCTTTTTGACATTTCCAATGTGCTTCAAATGCCAAACGACCATAGGATGGTTGATGCTGAATTCGTGGGAAACTTCTTGTGTGGTTGTGAGTGGATCAGCTTCGATGATCCTCTCAGTTGGTCGTTCTCAACTTCCCATGGCTGGCCACTGTGCTCCTCGTCTTCAAGGCTCCAGCCTCCTTTGCAAAACTTCTTGAATTACCAGTGCACTGTATGTTCCTTAGCAGTTCCTGGGCCAAATGCATTGTTGGTGTGACGAGTTGTCTCTGCTGCTTTATGACCCACTTTGAACTCCAATAAGAAAATCTCTCAAATTTGCTTTTTGTCTAACATCATTTCCATAATCTAAAATACATAGAGAATAAATAGCAAGCAATAATTCATTATAAAAAAAACATAAAGCAAGAAGTGAGCATTAAAATGATATGTAATGTAACCACATTTATTTAAGAAATTATCCCAATATCAAATGGCAAAGTTCAGCAACGCAAAACTGAAATTACTTGAGCACCAACCTAATAAAGCAGATAATTTTGAAATATTTACTAATTTATCTAAAATAACAGTAATAACTCATTACATTTTAACAGAAATCTTATTTTTGTGAAAATAAACTTAAAATCATGTTTTTCTGAACAGAACTATAAAAACTTTATTTTTTGTGAAAAAAGTGTGGTACCCCATTCCTTCGTGGAAATGGTGGAATCATGTCCCTGCTTTGTTTAATCTGTGGTTCTTAAATTATTTTTTAAAAGTTGGCGTTAATTTCCTAATTTGCAAAATTGTTGACGAAACAGAATAGTTTTCTCAGTCCTGTCATTACCCACATTGTTATCAACCTGTAAGGCATCCCACTTCTCTTGCCTTTGAGACAAAAGACAACAAAATATTTATAGGCAATTGGAAACAATCCACCACTATGAATTTGAGAGCTTGTTTGGTTTTGATATTTTCTATTTGGGAGGGGATTGACATTGGGTTTGTGCTTGTGATTCTGATATATATATGTTAGTTATTGTTTCTATTGGCAAAACAGTTCTCAAGTCTCATAGTTAAGTAAATATTTAAAAATTTCATAATGTTTTCCAAAAAGCACCAAGACAGCCAACTGTGGTTCTAAGCAGCTGACCATGTTTGTCTTGTCTGCCCAGAGATTGGAAAGAGAATGCTAAGCCTCTTCTTTCTCAGAAGAGATACAGCTCAGAATCTGCTTTAAGATGATGCAGGTTCTTTTTAGAACTGGGGTACTTAGACAGAACTGGGAGATTCTCCAGGAATCACAAATGGCTTAAAGTTTGAGAAATCCTAAAGGAAAAACCCCAAGTTCAGTTTTACACAGCACAGAAAGTGATCGCTGAGAGGTCGCTCGGTTACTTGCTTGAAAGTTTCGTGTGTTACCCAAGTGTCTCGTTGGGTGGATGATGGCTGTTCTCTATGTCCTGAATGTTGACTCAGGTGAGACATTACCAAGCATTTTCTGATTTTAAGGGGTATCAGGTAAGTGCCTTTGGGTGCTCACCTTTAGAAGCATAAATAAAAAGGAGAGTGGTTTATTTTGAAGTCTGGGCCAAGTTCAGGCTTACTTAGATGGGAGATGTGTTAGTAGATCTCTAATAATTTCAAGTTGGAGCCATTCATCTCTAAGGGGAAAGAGTGTAGGTAGTCTTTGAGGATCACATAATTGGGAAGGAGAAGCTGGAGCTGGCTTCAGGCTTGTCTGTGTCCAGGTCTCTCTCCTATTCCTTTGCCTGCCTCTCTCTTCTGCTTCTTGTTCCCTTGTTTGTTTCATCTCTCAGACCTGTCATATGGCCACAAATGTGGCCACAGCAACTCTGAGGTCAGGCTTGCAATTTGGCATCTGAAATGAAAAAAACAATACATCCACCTCTGATTTGGAAAATTCCAGGGAAGAACTGCATAAGTCAGACTGGGTCCCATGCCAGAAGGGACAGAAAATTCTGATAAACAGCCTTGAGGGAGGAAAGAAATGTTCTTTAAAATGATGAGGTAAGGAAGCAGTGGAATCTTTTTTTTTTAATTGTTTAAACTTTTTGGCCACACCATGGAGCATGTGGGATCTGAGTTCCCTTACAAGGGATCGAACCCTTAGCCCCTGCCTTGGAAACATGGAGTCTTAACCACTGGACCATCATTGAAGTCCCCAGAAGCTGTGGAATCTTGATGCCAGGAGGGGCTGGGGTGTCAGACAGGCTTACTCTGTCAGAAAGGGAATGCCTTTTAATGTCCTTCTTCTCTGATTGATTTCTTCTGTGACCAGGGTCAGTTTGCTGATGCAAAGAGATTGGTTACTTAACAATCTTATAAAGATCAAGATACTTGACATTTCTGTGCCTGTTTCCTCCTAGCAATATAGCTTAATGATACTGTATCTCAGGAGGTAGCTGTGAAGATTACAGAATAACATCTGCCTCCCAGGGATGCTCTAAGGACCAGTGCTTAGCATGGCCCTTGAAATATAGTAAGTGTTTGGTCAAGGAAAGCTGTCATGATTACTGTTGTTATTAATAACAATGCCAGAGATCCAATTAGGAGAGTTTGGGCAAGACTGTGCGGCATGGCCTTGAGAAAACAGAAATGTCATCACTTATCTGGGACATATGGTCAGTGCTCAACCCAAGTGTGGAGACGGAGCACCTTGATTCACTCAGTTCACCCTGTGTCAGAGTAGGGCTGGTTTTGTGGACAAGGATGGATCTGCTGTTGAGGCTGGAATTCCAGTAGATCTTTCTGTAAAGAGGAAGAGAGTAGAAGATACCAGCTTCACCTTGAGGAGTCAGCAGCTTAGTGGGGAGCCAGAACAAACACTCAAGAACAGTTAAAGCAACAACATGTACTGTAGTGTTATGATCGTGCAAAGTAAGCCCTGCATTTGGTGAAGTATGTAGGAAAACAACAGTCTGAAAGGACATGGGCAACATATAACCTGTGGGAGTCTCTAGGAACTTGAGAACATGAGGTGATTTTGTTTTTTTAAGATTATGAATTTGGGACTTCCCTGGTTGCCCAGTGGTTATGACACTGAGCTTCGACTGTAGGGGCAGGAGTTCAGTCCCTGGTCAGGAAATTAAAATTCCCCACACTGCATAGCTCAGTCAAAAACTAGGAGAAGAGAGAGATTATGATTTTGTAGCTAAGGGGAAAAAGTGCTGGTTTAAAGTGGTGTAAGACAGCTTACAACCCAGTTAAGAGTTCTGGAATACCACTGAAGTGAGACATCCTGTGTTCTAGATTTGTTGTGGGAAGGTGTCATAATGGGTGGCATTTGGGGAGCTCCTGAGGGTTGGGTGGGGTGTAGCTGTATGGAGGGGAGAAGACACCCTAGCGAGGAACCCTGAGCAACCGGACGATCATGGCATGTGCAATTCTCACCTTATTTCCTCTCAGCTCTACGTCCACTGTTTGTCCTGCTTCCTGGTTCTGGAGCTAGACCCCAGAACATTTCTCTTTGGCCAGCTGGCACAATGCCAGGCTTTGTCATGCTACAGCTGTTTGGGGGACAGAGAAAGATCCTGACCAAAGAGGGTCTACAAAGAGCACACCAAGATTAACGAAATAAAATACAAGAAAACCATGCAGGGTCTTAACTCCAGATGGGGAGGAATTTCTTAATGAACTGAAACATCTTTCCAACATTGCTGAAGGTCTCCCAGGGCATAACACAGCCAGTGAGGCTGCCCCAGCATCTTGCCTTCCAGTTTACCGATTCCTTCCTCCGATGACCTGGGCCCTCCTCCAGGTACTGACTTCTCAGCAGGCTGAGCACACATACTTCTCATACCATTTTACCTTTGCCCATGGTGTCGCCACTATCTAGGGCTAAGTCTTATTCCTTGACACCTTCAAATGGTTTGTCCTTCAAAAGGCTGATCAGGCATCCTGTTGGTGGAAGAAGATTCCCCTGAGTCTCCTCCCTCCAGCTTAGTACCTTCCCCTCTACATCCTTCCAGACTTCTTTTCCATGCATTATGTTATCTTAAGCTCAGTGTCTCCTCATCTTTTCCACTTCTACACTTCTTCAGGGCTTTAACGCTTCCTTGCTTATCTCCAGAGACCAGCAGACTGCTTGGAACACGGCAGGTGAGCTGAACCAACGTGGGCTGCACCCTGACTGCCTAGGACACTTTTGAAGAAAGGATTATATTATTCTTTGCAATTAAAACACTCAGAATTCATGGGGCATCCTTGTTAGGGGCAGGATGGCATTTTAGTGATTTTAGTAGCTTGGGAGGTGTTGGCTAACCAACATCTTGTCATTGTTGTTCAGCTGCTAAACATCTATTCCAATGAATTCCATCACTATGACATATCTACTGGCTGGCTGTCTGCTCTCTTCTGTACACATGCTGAGGTAAATGGTGAAAGAATTAGAATTCAACCGTTACTCAGTGTGCCTTGGGCCCAAACTTTGAAATTACAAGAAAGAAAACATCTGGACTTCCTCATGAGAATCTTAGCAATGTCCATTTCTGTTAAAAAGCCTTTTTGACATGAACAAGGGGAATGTTCATAAGCGTACCACAGAATATTCATCACATTGCTGGCATTCTGGGAAGAATTGGGCTGGGTAAGTGGCTCCCGGGTCACTCTTACCTATCCCACGCTGAGAGCATCTAGATTTTGATTGGATTATTGCCAGAGCTCATTAGCATAGTGTACCTTGACCTGGATTAGGGAACAGCAGTCTCTGCGTAGAAAATGACCAGAACTTGCTGGGACCTGAATCAGAGAGGAGATTTTTCTGAAGCAGTTTTGTCCCCATCTCCAGAAGTCAGAGGTGAGGAAACCATTATAGAGTTTCAGTTGGAAGATAAATAAATTATGGGGATATAATATACAGCATTAAGAATATAATCAATAATTTTGTAATAATTGTATGGTAACAGATAGTAGCTTGTCTTTTCGTGATGACAATGTGTTTTACACTTGAGGCTAATCTAATATTGTAAGTCAATTTATATATAAAAAAAAATGTAACAAGGCCAGAAATCCTAAGGAGAGACAAACGTCAGTGTGGTGACAATGGTCACCGCATTTCTACTGGGTTCTCATTTGTTCTGCTTGGTCTTCTGTAGAAATGGTGAGACATGAGCACACTTTGGCCCAAGTGGCTTTGAAAAAAGAGTCCGGACAAATGTTTTTTAATCCTGAGGAAAACGGAATTCGCTTGTTTATGTTTCAAAGGCTGCAAACCATCTTTTTTTCTTCCTTGTGTTTTAGCCTTAGCTCTCAGAGAAATATTAAGTTCATGTTCATTTGGCAAAAATTCATATCAGAAAAAATCGGAAAAGCAAGGTAGTTTTTCTGCACAAGTTTTTTTATTTCCTTTTCCTTAATTTAAAAACAAAAGAATTATATCGACATTGCTTAGGCTTAAGGCAATATCTTCGACTGTTTTGAAATGTGAATCTTGTTATTCTAATATACTTTTTTTTAAAGTCTGAATTAAAGTCAATCTGTGGCATCATTTATTCTGTAACTTAGGGTTTCTTTCCCAAACAGAATTTTATTTAAACTCAATGGATATTTAATCTTGCACATTAGTGTTTGAATTGAGGGTACTGAAGTTTCATCTTTTTGGATGACTAGGTTGTAGGTGAGTGTGGGTAGGTATGTTAGGGAGGGAAAAGACTCCTATTAACTTGCTATTTAGTGGTCAAGAGCTTCATTTACACGTTCAGGTCAACAGTCATCTATATCTATGCACTTTACTTCAGCACATCTCAGTGACTGACAAGTATTAGGGTTACATAAAGCTAAACTGCTGAGGAACAGAGTACACGGGACTCTGTAAGATTGAGACTATTCAACTAACTTGTGGTTTGAGTGACTCTTAAGTGGTTCTATGTAACATCATTATGGCTGTAGAGCATCAAGGCATGGAAATGTCACACATGTAAACATGTCTTACTTTATATTCTACTAGCAAGCACATGTCATCTCAAAATGATTGGTTTCTTTTCCCACCTCAGAGTCGAACACTTTAAATATCTTTCCTTCTTTTTACTTTTTTTGGGGGAGGGGAGGGTAAGTTCCTTTTATAGATATGAATTTGAGCAAACTTCGGGAGATGATGGAAGACAGAGGAGCCTGGTGTGCTACAGTCCAAGGGGTTGCAAAGAGTTAGACACGACTGAGCCACCGAACAACAAGTCCCCTTTAACCAATTGTCATTAGAAACTAGTATTTCTTGTGGGGGGGGGGGATGGAATACAGTTTGCACAAACATTTTTTAATATCTACTATTTCTAAAATACAATTTAATAAAAGTAAGATCAGACAGAATTTTCTTGTGGCGAGCAGGGAAGAGTGAGATTGCTAAAGTCAGAAAGTCTTGAAGGGTTTGGATTAAACAAAGGTGAGAAACACTATTTTAGAACAGTAGTCCTCAGTTTTTCCCTCCAGGAGACATTTGGCAATGTCTGGAGATACAGTTGGTGGTCAACAAGGAGGGGTGGGTTGCTGCCAACACCTAATGGGAAGAGACCAAAGGACGCTGTTAAATATCCTGCAATGCAACCCCCACTGCTGCTGCTGCTAAGTCGCTTCAGTTGTGTCTGACTCTGTGCGACCCCATAGACGGCAGCCCACCAGGCTCCCCCGTCCATGGGATTCTCTAGGCAAGAACACTGGAGTGGGTTGCCATTTCCTTCCCCACAACAAAGATTATCAATGTCAGTAGTGCCAAGGTTTTAGAGGAATCTGATAATCATTTGAGAATATTTGAAGATATAAAATATACGAATGAAGTCACTCAATTGTGCCCAACTCTTTGTGACCCCATGGACTTTAGCCTACCAGACTCCTCCATCCATGGGATTCTGCAGGCAAGAGTCCTGGAGTGGGTTGCCATTTCCTTCTCCAATATATAAAATATATGCTGGATTATTAATCTCTATGGGAATTTAAATTTTAAAAAGACTCCTAGACATATCTGGCTGTGATGTTCCCCTCTTGTAACACACCCACAGGGTAGCTAATTTATGAAGGTGTATCCATGGAAACAACTCCAAGCCAGTTATCCCTCCCTCCCCAACCCGGTAGGTGGAGGAAAAGGTCCTAACCATTGGCTACAGGTGACCATGGTACTTACAGAGGCCTTTGCACTTGGGGCTAGCAACCAGGAAGGTAACCCAAATCTGAGGGTGAAAGTGATGTTCTTCCCCATGGTCAAGCTTTATTCCAGCAGGCTCACTAATGGCTCCTACATTTTGTTTTTGTTTGTATGTTGGTGCTTCCCAAAATATCAGTGAAACAGTCTTTACTGGCAGATGAGTGCTAGTATTTTTAATGATATTTTCTTCTGAATTCCTTTTCTTCAAAGTCATTTTCAACTGGAGGATAACTGTTTTACAGAGTTGTCCTGGTTTTACCCATACAACAATGCGAATCAGCCACAAGTATACCTATGTCCGCTCCCTCTTAAACCTCCATCCCCTCCCCCTCCACCCAAGAGCACTGATTTTTATCTCTAATGATCAGTATCACTGTCATTTATTTTTTAGTGTTGGAAAGCAGTCGCCTGGTCTAAACTGCTTGGGTGGACTGATCCAACTGTAAGAGCCTTTGAGAGCAAAATTCTCAAGTGCTTCTAGAGCAGCTGGATAGACGGAAACCTGTGGGCGACCTGACTTCATCATGGAACCTGAGAGCGCGGATTCTTCAGACAAAGAACTAAGCTGGGATATTAATGATATGAAACTGCCACAGGTATGTACTTGTTCTCATGCTGTGTTCAGCATTTGGCCGTGAAGCCTTGAACGTAACTTGCTAAGACCTGGAAGGAACTTGATGAGGGTCCCAGCTGAGTAAATGCCTCTCCTACGGTTTCAGTTGGACATCCGACCAAGGGCGTTTTTCATGTGTATAACTCTGATGTATTTATTTTTGGCTGTGCTGGGTCTTCGCTGATGCATGGGCTTTTCTCTAGTTGCGGCGCCCAGGTGTCTCATTTTGGTGCCTTCTCTTTCCTTCAGTAGCTGCAGCTCCCAGGCTCTAGAGCACAGGCTTGATACTTGTGGTGCACAGGCTTAGCTGCTCTGTGGCATGTGGGATTGTCCTAGACCAGGGATGGAAACTGTCTCCTGCATTGGCAGGCAGATTCTTCACACTGAGTCACCAGGGAAGCTTCTGACTGAGGACTTTTAAGAGGAGATCCCTAAACCCATGATTTGAGAAGGCCCTCACAGACCAGACTCCCCTGATTACAGACTGAAGCCAAGAAAGTGTTGCTTCCCCTGTCTTTCAAAGTTGTTTTGGCTCCAATGCCACCCGCCTGGCTAGCTAGTAGAATGAAATCCATCATAATGTGTCTGTAGATTGACTCTCTGTAACACGCGAGCTCCCATACAACCTTATTTGCTGGTAGTGATGGGTTTACCCTAAATCTGTCTTTGGGATGTCCCGGTGAGAGTTCTCTTCTAGAATCTTTGTGATTACTACACAGTCCACGCACATAGGGCTACTCTCCAGCTAACAGAGTGGCTCCCATTTCATGTTTTCTTTGCCTTCATCTTTGGCAATGACATTTAAAAAGGTTTTTTTATTCTGTTTATTTTTGGCTGCACTGGGTCTACCTTGCATTGTGCGGACTTTCTCTAGTTACTGCAAGCCGGGGCTACGTTTCATTGCAGGGCTCTGGCCTCTCATTACAGTGGCTTCTCTTGTGGAGCACCGGCTGTAAGTGCGCAGGCTTCAGTAGTTGCAGTATACAGGCTTGGTAGTTGCGGCACACAGGCTTAGTTGTTCTGCGGCCTGTGGAATCTTCCCAGACCAAGGATTGATCCCATGTCCCCTCCATTGATAGGCGGACTCCTGTCTACTGTGCCACCAGGGAAGACCTGGCAATTGACATTTTAAACTCTTACTTTGGTGGAAAACAGTTGTTTTATTTTTTATCTTTTTTTTTTTTTTTTGCTGAGCCACATGGCTTGTGAGATCTTAGTTCCCCAACTGGGAACTGAATCCCAGGTCACAGCAGTGAAAGCATTGAGTCTTAACCACTGGACCACCAGGGAATTTCCAACATTAGTTGTTTAAAACTGATTTCCCTGACCCCACGTTTTGGTCTTTCTTCCAGTGAAGAAGGTTTTCACTGGAAGTTATTGAGAAAGGTGCCTGGGAAAGTTAGGATGAGACTGCCAGAATCATCTAGTGGAAGGTCTGATTCTGCAGAATGAGAAATTCGAATTATCCCAAGCAGAGGAGAGGGGATGGAGATCCCACAGTTGTTGTTGTTGTTTTTCCTTAGTTTTGATTTATACTTATTCCAGATTTCACTCTAAAGAAGGCTTCCAGATCACTCCAAATTTCACTGTAGTGAAGTGCTTCTCTTTATGTTTTCCCTTAAACCTCCTCCCCCATTCTCTCCTGATAGGTTTTGGAAGAGCTAGGAAGCACTAAGTGCTTAAATGAAATCCCTACTTGCCATTCATTTAAGGATGGCTAAATATACCACAGCTAAATCATGCAAATATCTACTTTAAGGGTGTGTGTTTATAGTTGCTTATAATTGGTTTACAATAGTTGTAGCTGTTTTAGGGGAAACTTTAAGATAAATTTTAATTATTCCTGTCTCAGAGACCCATATTCCTAATTCATGGTTGCAGGTCCCAAATAGAGAAACTGGACATCTTCAAAAACAAGAGTTGAAGGAAGCAGGTATATAGATGATTTCGCAAATTCCCATCCTAGAGCGGGACCTTTAATGGGGTCTAAGAACACTGTACTAACATGTATTTTTTCTAGGGCAGAGGATTCATATCATTCATCAAATCTATAGACAAAAGAAAGAACCATGTCCCTGGAGGGGATCTCAAGGTTCATAAACGTTCATGTTCCAACATGAATTTTCCAAAACTTAAGCCTTCTCGGATACCAGAGACATTTACAAGAAAAGTCCACATTCAATTCTGGAAATGTACCATTTTTAGTTTGTAGAAAAACTTTGGTTGCTCATGGAAATAGATAAGTGTCCTTTAGTTTGTTAAATATGCCAGGGAAATGATTAAAAGAGCAAGTGGTGCCTTAGTATTTTGGAGAAGGAAATGACAACCCACTCCGGTATTCTTGCCTGGAGAATCCCATGTACAGAGGAGTCTGGTGGGCCACAGTCCATGGGGCTGCAAAGAGTCAGACACGACTGAAGTGACTAAGCACGCACGCACATTTTCTGAGCAGAGTTGACATAGTCCTCATCTGAATTTATGGGGCTGTGGAATCATATCAAGACACAGCTGAGGTGAAAAATAGAAGGTGTTGAAGCCAAGCACAGTAGGTTTTATATTTTGAGAGTGTTTCTAAAGGCAGAGCAGTGTACGATGAGAAGCACAAGGCAAGGAAACCAGGCCTAGGCTTTGAATTCCAGTCTTGCCTCCTTTTACCTGTAGAACTTGAGTTGATTTTACCTGTAGAATGGAGTGATTTAGCATTTCTGAGGTCCCCTTTCCTCTTCTGATAATGAAGTTGTTGCACTAAATAGTCTCTTACGGACTCTTTTAGTTCTAACAATGGAGGATCTGGTGACTCGAGATTCAGAAAGTGGCTTGCACCCTAGGACAGAGACAGGGTGCCAGTCACAGGGCCTGGCACTTATTAAACAAGAAAGGATGAGTATAAAATTCATGAATGAGGGGGTCCATGGCTTATCATCTAGGTGACGCTAAACAAATCTGTTTCCTTGTTTTCATTATCTCCTCTGTAAAAGTAAAGTAGTAATTCTTCATACACCTTGCTTGAATCTCTAAGTTGTTTAGAACAGATGTGTTCTCAAAATGTGTTCTGCAGTGTGTAAGTTACAAGGAATTTTAATGGATGTTGTGGAGGAAGGAAAGAAGGACTAAGTTCAACCAAGTTAAGCCAATTTCTTCTTTTTTTTTCCCATGCCATGTGGAATCTTAGTTTTGAACTCATGCCCCCTGCAGTGGAAATGCAGAGTCTTAACCACTGGAGAATTCCCTAAGCCAATCTCTCTGCTGCAGACATAGTGTCTTTCTTACTGCGTATGGCTCTCCCAAGAGGAGGCTATGTTGGCAATGTCGCCCTAACTTATTTTTGACCACAAAGCTCTCTGTTTTTCCATGGAGCCCCTTAGGCAATGAGTGGTCCTCAGACCATCTGTTTGAGCGTTAAAAAAATATGTTTCAAAGAATTCCATCTATAATAGCAAGCACTGGCTTACTACTATTATACATTTCCCCAATTTCATTCTCTGTCCCCCCCACACAAACAATTTATAGTTTATTTTTCATATTTGCATGTTCTTGCCACGGTTCCTACAAATTCCTCCAACTTGTGATAAATTTCTTTCTTATTAATCCACTGACTTGCTTCAAGTTTCAAGGTGGTTACCTGAGTGCTTATTGCATCTTCTGGTCCTGGAAACTCCAAAGGCCCTTTCTATATCACAGATCAAGATCTATGAGTTAATTTTTGGCAATAGTGAACAATGACATCCTCATCAGGACATCAGAGATTTTTGATGTCAGTGGGATGTGTCAGATACCACTGGATGCAGGGACTGTTAATCCATGTTAACTTTCATGGAAGGACAGATGACTTGGGCCAGTGGAACAAGATCAGTGTCCAAACAGAGAATCAATACTATATAAAAAAAATGCCAGAGGCATTGAAGGAAGGCGTATATAATTTAGCATGACTCCGAAATGTCTATGGCCGTATTACCCTGAGCGTGCCCCATCTCATCTGATCTCGGAAGCTAGGCAGTGTCAGGCCTGGTTAGTACTTGGATGGGAATACTGAGTGCTGCAGGCTGTGGCTTCCCTGGTGGCTCAGGTGGTAAAGAATCTACCTCCAGTACAGGAGACTCAGGTTTGATCCCTGGGTTGGAAGGATCTCCTGGAGAAGGGAATGGCAACCCACTCCAGTATTCTTGCCTGGGAAATCCCATGGACAGAGGAGCCTGGCGGGCTACAGTCCACAGGGATCGTAAAGAGTCTGACCCGACTGAGCGACTAACACTTTCACTTACTTTCAGGCATGGGGATAAAGGCTGAGCATTTGGCAAAAGGGCTCTCTCTGGACAAGTATATTGTAAAAGGTGAGAGGATTAGGTCAGATGGAGATAAGACAAACAAGGCAAAGTAGAGCACTTTGAAGTTCAAAGGCTCCCTACAGGGGAGCCATGCACAGGCATCCAGTAAGGAGATCTGGGAGACAAGCGGCCTGAAAGGTGGTTTGGAGGCAGAATTGTTTCATGTGCCCTCCTCCCTTCTTTCAGCTGCATGTTTGTCTTTATAAATCTTCTTGGAACTCATTTCTGATCACTTGTCTAACTTGTGGTTAATTTGATACCACTTCTACTTTATCCAGCCTCCACGGAGTCAGCCCAGAACTGCAGGCACTTAACTTACTCAAAACCATCATTGATAAATGCCTATTTATTCCAGTCCAGTGTAATACACCAGTTTTGCTTTCCATTTCTATTCCCTTAAACTACTTTAGAAGTTCAAACATAATTGCTGTAGGGTTTGCTTGATCCAAGCCGCAAAAGTCTGGGTTGGGTTAGTCTTACCTCTGTTAAAAATGCTCACCACATGGTTCATTGGGCTTCCGAGGTGGTGCTCATGGTAAAGAACCTGCCTTCCAATTGCAGGAGGTGTAAGAGACGCAGGTTTGACCCCTGGGTTGGGAAGATCTCCTGGAGGAGGGCATGGCAACCCACTCCAGTATTCTTGCCTGGAGAATCCTATGGACAGAAAAGCCTGGCGGGCTACTGTCCATAGTGTCACAAAAACTCTGACACGACTGAAGCGACTTAGCATGTACATACATGGTTCATTACAAAGATGCTTCTCATTAACATTGATTGTAATACTTGAGAGCCTTGAATGATAAAGAAATCTCTTTCTTTTTTTTTCTGGTTGAAAATTGAGAAGAAAACCAATTCCTTTTTCTTCTCAATAGTACCCACTGAACAGGGAGATGGGAGCCGCTGCTATCTCCCTGCACCTGCCAGATTCCCTGAGCAGAAACACAGGGTAGTCCAATAGCCCCACAGCAGACAAACACCCCGAATCATTTTGTTCCTTGAACATGAGCAGTTTGCTGATTAAACCCACAACCAAAGCCACACGGAGCTGTTAACTCACACAATTCCAAGGTTTAAATATACTTTTTGTATAGCGAATCTTAAACTATACGTAGGTTAAACATAAATACGGGCCCACTTGAAGCCTGGAGAATCAACCCCAAAGAGGCCATGTCTCTGATGAGTTCATTCCTGGACCATGGTTTTAACAAGCATAATTTCCTCTGCCTCAGTCTTACAGGCAAAAGTGAATCTCTGAGCTCCTTCTGTGAATTTGTGTGGATAAATGTAATCGGAACAAGCTAGTTGTAATCAGATGTGTCTTGGTGCTAGGGAGCTAAGGGGTAAATACGAGTCTGCATTTCTGGTGAATTATTATCTGACTGGATGGTCAGGTCACCTTGCTGTTGGTCTGACGGGGACACTCGTGACTTTGTCCTCTTTGCCTGGCATTCTCCTTGCTCTCAATGTCGTTTGAACTCCCTGGGACATCTCCACCTATATGGACCCTATATGGTTATTGGATCCCCCCACTTTGGGAGCCAGAATTCTTCTGCTGCCCTCTGCTTCTGGGGTAGTGGGGATGGTAGCAGAGACTCTTGTTGGGTGCCTGCCAGGAGGTCCCTTGCTTAGCCGGGTGGAATTGGGAAGGAAAGGGAGAAAAGAAAAGGTAGGGGGTGACAGAATTTGAAAGCTGGGGCACTCTGTCCCACCTTAGTGTTGTCCACGCAAATATAGAACTTTTGACCTGCATCTTGACTTTTAATAAAGGTAGGAAATTGCAAGATTATCCAAAGGTAGTAATGCTTAAGTTAACTCAAAAGCATTTAGTCGAATTGAATTTCTCTCTTTGAAAACATGTGGAGTTGGGTTTCCAGTTGGTTCAGAGAGGTAACTTCCCGAAAGGTTGAAGGTAAACCAAAATGCTGGATAAAATTTTTTTTTTCTGTGCTCCATAAGTAATATCTAATTTTTCCCTCTCTGATTTGTTTAAACATGTATCTGTTTGCTAACCCTGTTTTATTTGGAAACGTTTATTTCTGAGGAATTTATAAGCTATTCTTATTAAAGAAAACCTGGCAGATAATTGTTTTACACTAGAGTGGATTATATCCCAAGGGAAAATCATTTTTAATAGAATTGCATGCTAATATCAATATTTTTGATATCTCATTTCAGAATTTTGATTTTAGTTCATTAGTTTTATGTAACAGTGTATATTTCTTAAGATACCCATTAAAACTTCAAGTAGTTAAATAAATGAGAATGAGGGAGGAATGAAAGGTGCTATCATTGCATAGCTTCAAAGGTTTTGAGCAACTTAGAAGACTAAGTCTCTTAGGGACAAAAATTACATACAGAAGTCACAGAAATATTCATTAAACCACCAATGATATTACCCATGATATAATACAATATAAAATTGTTATATTTATATGTTGGAAACCTTAAGAATATTCCCTTTAAATTATAAACTTCTTAACCAAGAGGAAAAACAAAGAGTTACTCATGAAAATTTAGAAATAAAAATAAACAGAAGATCTGAAAAGAGGGAAATGTTTTGTGAGGAATTGTTAAACAAGATTAAGAAATAATTGTTCTTCCTTTTAAAATTTATGCTCTAGTGCCTTAAATTTTAGTAGATTTTCAGAGTTCCCTATCATTCATTTGATACCTGGATTCCTTTGCATCACTGGAATCTAGGTTTTCTCATATTTGCAATGTCAAAAAATGTCAGAAATCCTACAAAAGTCCAAGTCACAAGATTGGTCATATGTAAATAGCCAAGAAAATATCTTGATGTAAATACTCTTGCTCCTGGTAATTTTCTTGAGGTTGTACTTTGTCAAACTTATTACTGGCTTATTAATGGAATTGGAAAACTAAGGTACTGGTGGAGGAGCTGATGGGAAAAAAAGTTTAACATACCGTGGAATGCAGAACAAACCATGTGGGCTTTAGAACGAACCTCAACAATATTAAAATAATCGAAAACACAGAGTGTGTTCAACTACAGTGGATCCAAACTAGACATTAATAACAGAAGACAACAGGAAATTCTGTAAATACACAGAAACTAAACAATATATTTCTAAATAATTCATCAAAGAGAAAACCTCATAGGGAAGTGAAAACATACATTAAACTAAGAGAGAAAGAAAAGACAGTCCAGAGCATTTCTTGCTCCACTGGCAGGGAGTCCTTGCTTTAACTGGAGTATTTGAATTGCTCTCACAAACACTGTAGGTTCCTTCTGGTTTGTGGGGTCTACGCCATTGACCAGACTGAAGGGGCCCCTCACCTTTATTTTATTTATTAAAAAAAAATTATGTATTTACTTGGCTGCACTGGGTCTTAGTTGCATCTTCATTGCAGCATGGGATCTCTTAGTGGCAGTATGTAGGATCGAGTGCCCCAACTGGGGTTTGAATCCAGACCCCTTGCAGTGAGAGCCTGGTGTCTTAGTCACTGGACCACCAGGGAAGTCCCATCCCACACCTTTAAAACACGGAAATCTCAGCTTTCCTTCAAGACTACCTTGTTCTTGTCTCTGCTGCCCTGACACCTGTACTTTGTATTGGAATAATTCAAATCCACTGGTAGATTTCTGCAGCCCAGATTGTTAAAGGTCCACATTTTAACGTTTTAACCTACCTTGTTATTACTTCAGAAGATAAAATATTATGCTTTTGGCGGCATGTCTGTGGCAGAAGAGAGTACTGTTTAGAGCTTTGGATCAGAAGGAAGAGAAGAGAAGGTGGGTGGAGGAACCAGGAGACAGACAGGGGAAGACACTTCTGGGGGCTGCCTGAGGCTGTGTGTTGAATTAATACCACTCAGAATTACCAGAGACGTTGGGGAGAGAACTGGAGAACACAGCTCACTCAGCACCTTGGCCCGGCTGCCTCTTTCCTAGAAACCAGACGCAGTCGCCTTTGGAGCAGAGGGGACCCCCACCCCGAGACACCACCCCCCTTCCCCTGCCCTTCTGGAGCAGCGTCCCCTTTCCTCACCACTGGACGGCACAGCGGAGCTATCGTTGTCACTGTTCTGAGACAGAAGCTCAAAACCAGGAGCTGTGCCAATGAAACTTTGGTTTTAGAGGGGCCTGGACTCCTGTCTTACATTTGTCTAAACAAGGTTTAAAGTGTCAAGGGACTTCTCTGGGGGTCATCTCCTAAAAGCTGCTGGCCCTCACACCCAATGGCTGGTGTGTGTTGCCCAAGATCAGAAGACTAACAGCTAACACTGATGTGGAACTTGCTGTGTGCCAGGCACTGGCTTTATTTTTTATTGATGTATAGTAGATTTGCCATGCTGCTCTAGTTTCTGGTATACAGCAAAGTGATTCAGGTACACATTTATCAATGTATATTCTTTTCCATATTCCTTTCCATTACAGTTTATTACAGGAAATCAAATAGAGTTCCCTGTGCTATACAGTAGGACCTTTTTCTTTTTTAATATATTTTACATATATAGTAGTTTGCATCTGCTAACTCCAAACTCCTAATTTAGCCCTCTCTGCTTTCCTCTTTGGTAACCAAGTTTGTTTTCTATGTCTGTGAGTTTATTTTTATTTTGTAGATAAATTCATTTGTATCAATTTTTTTTTCCCTTTTTTTCCCCCCTGCTACACACAACTTGCAGGATCCTAGTTTCCTGACCAGGGAATGAGCCCAGGCCCTCGGCTGTGAAAGCACTAAGTCCTAACCCCCGGAACCCAAGGCAATTCCCTGTATCCTTTTTTTTTTTTTAGATTCTATATATAAGCAATATGATATTTGTCTTTTTTTTTTTTTTTACTTGCTTCAACTTAGTATGATCACCTCTAGGTCTATCCATGCTGCTGCAAATGGTGTTATTTCATTCCTTTTCATGGCTGAATATTCCATGATATGTATGTACTACAACTTCTTTACCCATTCATCTGTCAATGGACACTTAGGTTGCTTCCATGTCTTGGCTGCTGTGAGTAGCAAGCACTATTTTGAATGTTTTGTGTATGTTAACCTGTTCAGTCTTCAAACATCCCTGTCGGGCAGGTACTCCCACGGCCCCCATCTCATAGAGCAGAAAGTGGAGCCCTGAGCGGGAAGGAACCCTCTCAGGATAAGGCCCACACCCTGGCCTCCACAAGTTGTGCTCCTACTAGCAGCTGACAAGCTCTTTGTGAAGGGCCAGATAGTAAATATTTTAGATTTTGTGGGCCATACAGTCTTGAGTGCACCTACTGGACTCTGTCATGGTGTGTAAATGTCTTCACAGACAACACATATGAATGAACATGGCTGGGTTCCAATAAAACTTTATTTACAAAAACAGGCATTGGGGACTTCCTGGTGGTCCAGTGGCTAAGACTCTGCTCCCAAAGCAGGGGGCCTGGGTTTGATCCCTGGTCAGGAAACTAGATCCCACATACTGCAACTAAGAGTTCACATGTCAAAACTAAGACCGGACACAGTCAAATAAATAAGTATATTTTTTAAAAAAACAGGCATTGTACTGGATTTGGCCCATGGTCCTAGCTTGCAGACCCTAGCTCTTCACTGTTAATTAGTACTACCTCTCATGTACATAAAACCTCTCATTTTTACTTCCTCAGACCCATTTCAATCTCCATGAAATTCCATACAAATGACAACTATCATTAACAATATAAAACTTACAGTTTACAACACATCTGCTCTTCCCAGTAGTTTTGTGAAGAGTGTTTTATCAATATCCCCATTTAAGAGAAGAACAAAATGAGTCTTCAGAGACAGCTGCCTACCCAGAATCTCATGTTACAAAGTTCTTTGGCGTCTTCTACACTTGAACTCCAACTTGGAGAGACACGACCTCCTGGAACTTCCCTTCCATCCTGATGCTTGCTTTTCCTCCTCAAACATCTTGTTTTTCCTTTCTCATATTCTATGCTGTGTTTTCTTGTGTGAGGAGCAAAGGAGAAGCACACTTTGGAGCTTCTAGAATCTAAACCCTAACCTTCCAGAAGCTTCTTGTTGAAAAATGTTTCTTATACCAAGTCTCTGGAAGCTGCAAGAATGGGCACTGCTTAAGTTTGACCACTGAGATTGCTAATGATTCTCACTCTAAGAACTGGCCAAACGTGGCCATGAGCCATAACTTCACTAACATTCAGCCAGAGCTCCCTGCATGCCAGGTGATGTGCTAAATACTTTTTATATGTTATCCTGTGTAACTCTCAGACCCACTCGAGGTAGGTAGGTCTGGTTATTTCTATTATGTAGATGTAGAAACAGAGGCAAAGAAAGTCAAATAACTTATGCTATGAGGATTGAGTGTCCTGTGTCCCTGCCCACTTAAAGAGGAGAGTTTTGTTTAGTTAGGTACCATGGGCAAGGAACTGTGTCAGTCCCGGGCAGGAACATGAAAGTTTTCAATCGAGCTCAACTTGTCCTTACTCCTCCACCCTGTTTGAGGCGCATGAACATGAGAGTAGAGCAAAGGGGAGAGAGTTTCCGCAGAGGAGGAAGTGGCTCTCCAGCCTTCCACCGCGATTCTCAGGTGGTTTCGCACTAAACCCTCCACTTTCTCAACAAGCTAAGCACCACGGGGAGTGTGACACTATCTCACTGCCCTGTCCCAGTGCCGTCCATAGCCACTGTGCAAGAGTACCATCGTGTTGCTTCACCTTCCAACATTCTCAGTGAGCAGTGGTCCTCACTCTCATCACCAGAGGCTAGAGGAGCATCAGTCATGCAGAGGGCTGCATCATAAGCCATTCTGGTCCAGGGGGCAGATGTGGGATGGACCCAGTGGTCACGTGGCCGCAGCCGGGCTGTGCACGCTCAGACCACGTGGTAAGATCCAGCTTGGTCTTTGCCAGAGATACAGCGCCCAGAGGAGCTGCACACCAGGCCACCTTTATGCCCAGTGGTGACTTCAACTGGAACTGTAATAATCTCCTTTGTGTTTTCATCAGAACGTGAAAAAGACGGACTGGTTCCAGGAGTGGCCCGACGCCTACGAGAAACACATCTACAGCTCCGACGACAGGAACGCACAGCGCCACCTGAGCAGCTGGGCCATGCGCAACACCAACAACCACAACTCCCGCATCCTCAAGAAGTCCTGCCTGGGAGTGGTGGTGTGCGGCCGCGACTGCTCGGTCGCCGAGGGCCGCAAGGTCTACCTGAGGCCAGCCATCTGCGACAAGGCCCGGCAGAAGCAGCAGAGTGAGTGGCGTTCCCGCCCTGAGGGGCCTTAAAGTTCTCGCTCCCCCAGGGGCCCAGCCTTCGTGCTGGAGGGTGGAGGAGACCAAGGCCGTTTCTAGACATCATTTTAAGGAGAACCAGCCAGCCCCTTGGGCCCCTGTATTCCCATAGGTCTGCCGTGCCCGCTGCACCCACCACTAACACTGCTCCCTAGGGTTTGGGGCCTCTATTAAAAGGAGGATGCATCACTCAGGGGACAAACATTAGCTCATCAGCGCAGTCACATATATGAATAGTGTAAGAGAAAGTTGTGCATCAGGCTTGCCACTCTACACCTTGGAGAATGGGGTCCCCCAAATGATCTCAGTGAGTGCTTTGATCTGAAGGGGGACCCAGGACTAAATCTGAGGTTAGACTCAATTCCATGCCATTTAGGTTCAGGCCATCATCACATGCTAATTCTTTTTTTTTTTTTTAATCATATTCATCAGATTGTGAAATAGATGCATTCACCATTCCCTGTGCATTGCCCACTTCAGACCTCAAGTTACTTCATGTTCTTTCCTTGTCCTTTGTTTTCCAAACTTGCTCTCAGAGCAGGGCGGTATCAGTCATTTACACGTTAGTGGAAATTTAGTAGCTGCATTCTCTCTGTTGTGTGGTTTTGCTCCTTGACCCTTAGTTCAAATTGTGAAGTGAAAGGATTTTTTCCTCTTTACAAAGAATTTGAAGTATCAGTAAATACGGAGAGAGGGTTTTTTGTTTTTTTGCTTAAAAGAGCTCCCACCCCCTGCCCACCCCCGACCTGTAAAATATTCCACTCAGTAAATAACTGCTTCCTCTACCGCCTGTGAGAGTGACCTGGGCTGCTTGAGTGGTCTGGTCTCCTAGGCCCAGGAGTCATGCCCAGTGGGTGAAAGTCTGTAACACTGTGCCCAGGTGGACTCTCTGCTGTGCAGGAGTCAAGTCTGACACAGACAGAGCTGCACAGACTCAGGGGTCCGCTGGCCGGGCTCTGCCAGGCGTGGTCACCTTCCTCTGCTCTTTTGTAGGGAAACGCTGTCCCAACTGCGACGGGCCCCTGAAGCTCATTCCCTGCCGGGGCCACGGGGGCTTTCCCGTCACCAACTTCTGGAGGCACGACGGACGCTTCATATTTTTCCAGGTTGGATTTATGTTAGAGATTCCGTTTCTTTTTATTTCAGGAACTGTTCCCAGAGCATGAGGGAGACTTGCCTCTGGGAGAGGCACAGGTGGAGGGGAGTCTGCACCCTCCCTGGGGGAACCCTCTGGGCAAACGAACGTCTGTACCCCGAACCTCGAGAAAGGAGCCAAGGGTGGAGCCCAGGCTCCACGGGGGCGACTGCTGTCAGGAACATGAGCCCCCATGCACTGGCCTTCCGCAGACCCAGCTCTGTAAACATGGACACGTTGCTTTACTCCCCTAAGCCCTAGTTTTTGGTAAAATGTGGTTTTAAGGGGTCCTCTTCAGGGAGGTGGTAGAAACAGTGGACTCTGAGAGCTGGACTGTTTGGATCTGAGTCCTTGCTAAACCTGCCTCTGAAAAGAAAATGCTCTGAATGTATAGGGTTTGCCAACTTCTGGAATATAACTATCTATTCTCATCATGGGTGATTTCAAGTTGGTTTTCTTTAAGTTAATTATTTTAGTATACATTTTTTTCATAATACTTACATGATCATAAGGTTGAATACAGGGTTTCATGGCAAAAGCACATCAAAAATTAATATTGAATGTAATAGAGAATGAAGATATTAAGCTTGATAGAAATTCTCTGGAAAGAGTCTTTGGTAGAACTGTGTAAGACGACCTGAAATTTTTTTTACTTGCTTTCCTCTTTGTTCATTCAGTATCTCTAACAAATATATTTAAAAAAATTTTAATTCTATTGGAGTATAGTTGATTTGCGGGGGGGTGGCTTCCCAGGTGGCGCTAGTGTTAGAGAAGCTGCTTGTCAGTGCAGGAGACACAAGAGACACGGGTTTGATCCCTGGAGGAAGGTACCTTGGAGGAGGAAATGGCAACCCACTCCAGTATTCTTGCTTAGAAAATCCCACAGACAGAGAAACCTAGTAGTCCGTGGAGTCACAAACAGTCGGACATGACTGAACATGCACGCACACCCATAGTTGATTTACAGTGTAGTGTTAATTTCAGATGTACAGCAAAGTGTCAAAACATTTTTAACAACCAGCTCACAAAATACCTGAATGGCCAACAATTGGGTCTCCACCTGGCTGGCTCTGGCACACTCTGGATCCCAGTTCCCCCACTTTACTAGAGGAGGTTTCCATGCCTCTATCTCCTCCTACTCTGTAAGCTAGGGATGATGGTAATGGTGTGGTCCTCACAGCATTGCACTGAAGACTCAAGACTATGAGTAATCAGTGTTACTCATTATGGGTGTGACGTGGCAGGGCTGGGGAGAGGCACCGTGCAAAGAAGGTATGCCATCAGCAAAGACTGGCGGGTGGGTGGGCTTCTTGTTCAGTCTCTAAGTTGTGTCTGACTCTTTTCAACCCCACGGACTGCAGTATGCCAGGCTTCCCTGTCCCTCACTGTTTCCCGGAGTTTGCTCAACCTCCTATCCGTTGAATCGGTGATGCTATCCAACCCTGGGAGGATCTTAAAAGGTTGCTCTGATCTTGTGACAACAGTCAACTGCAACAGCACCCAGTCCGACAGCAGAGAACAGGATAAGACTTTAGATACCGTGAGGTACATCTAGTTGTTTATCTCACTGCTTCTTCTCCTTTAAGTCAAAGGGAGAGCATGACCATCCAAAGCCAGAAACCAAATTGGAAGCCGAGGCCAGAAGAGCAGTGAAGAAAACACACTCGGCGTCTTCCTCAGTCTCCTCGAAGCTGAAACAGAGCCCAGAGATAAAGGTAACCTTGCTCCATGCATCTTCAAAATATGTGGGGACTTGCCATCCCTGTGGTGGCAGCCTTAGATTTCCCTGTCATCACCTACAAATGAGGGCTTTACACATGCCGCTAGCAGTAAAGAATCCGTCTGCTAATACAGGAGACCCAAGAGAAATGGGTTCTACCCCTGGGTCAGGAAGATCCCCTGGAATAGGAAATGGCAACCCATTCCAATATGCCTACCTGGAAAATTCCATGGACAGAAGAGCCTAGAAGGTGCAGTCCATGGGGTTGCAAGTCAGACACGACTGAGGACAAATTCCTAGGCAGAGTTTATCTGTGATGGATTAAGCATGCTCTTAGCAGGTCTTTGAACCTACAAAGGAGAGCCCCAAATCATATATCTTCAGGCTCACCTATAAGCTAGCATCTGGCAAAGAAACTGAATATGTGAATATGAATACTTTTCCTCTTAATGTCTACCATCTTTGTAGCATGCTCTCAACCATAAAGTCCATATAATTTCAGAATCGTCTTCCCTACTGTAGTTAAAAAAAGACCTGAATTAGTACTTAACCTGTGTTTGGCACTCTCTCTATTTCTGCTAGAACCAAAAAGAAATGATCTGCATAAAATCTCAGCCTCATACTTCTTTACTCTCCCCCGAAGCCGATGATTTCCTTAGCGCGCTTCACCAAGATGAAATAACCAGGCAGTTTTTGAAAACAGTGGCCATCTGGGGATGTAGGGGTGCCCACTTCTCCCCACAGTCAAACTGCGCTGTGATGTTCACGGCTTTCTGGGTGTCACACTGTAGGTAGGGTTTGTCTGCTTATAGTGTTTTACTAATTCCTATACTTTTTCCTAGGCTTCCCAGGTGCTGCTAGTGGTAAAGAACCCGCCTGCCAATGCAGGAGACATAAGAGATGCGGTTCAATCCCTGGGTGGGGAAGATCCCTTGGAGGAGGGCATGGCAACTCATTCCAGTATTCTTGCCTGGAGAATCCCATGGACAGAGGAGCCTGGTGGGCTAGAGTCCATAAGGTCACAAAGAGTTGGACACAACTGAAGTGACTGAACAAGCATGCAGCATACTTTTTCTGCTGGTCAATGGTCCACGTTTCAGGAGCACAGAAATTGAGCCAGTCCATCCTTGGAGGTTCTAATGTACCTTAAGGGGAAAAGTCATAATTTGAGTCATAATTTCAGGGAAATAGGAGTCCCTGAATCCCACCTACCAAGCTTGGCAGAAGTTGCAGGGGCTTTCTTCTCACTCACCCTTCCTGGTCAGTCTTTCCAACTCCATCCTCTTATTCCTCAGTTGTTGTGGTTGTGTAGTTGCTAAGTCGTGTCCGACTCTTTTGTGACCCCATGGACTGTAGCCTGCAGGCTCCTCTGTCCATAGCATTTTCCAGGCAAGACTACTGGAGTGGGTTGGCATTTCTTTCTCAGATCTTCTCAACCCAGGGGTCAAACTTGCGTCTCCTGCGTTGGCAGGCAGATTCTTTACCACTGAGCCACCAGGAAAGCCCTATTAGGCAATAGTTTTACATAAACAAGAAGATAACTGAGTCCTTAAGCAGATTCTTTTCTTGTGATTAACTGGAGAATGATATACCTTCTCCATTTAGGAGAAGTTGACCACGTCATATGCCAGAGGTCTGTGATTCAACAAAGTGAGCTCGGAGTTTTTTGAGAAAAAACAAATAAACTCTTGGAATCCACTAAAAAGGAGAGAAGTCAGGGAAGAAGTTGAGATTCCCCTGAGGATAATGTAAAACTCTGAAGCTGTGGTTTGATTTGTCTTAGATAGCCCCTTACAAGTTTCTCACAGAGGCAATTAGGGTTTCAGATTTGCATTTGAGGTGGAATGTTCTAAACATTCTCCCGTCTAAGTAAAAGAAGGCCCATGCGGCCCTTCCTGGTTGGTCAGATCTCGCATTGAAATGGCAGCAGCCTTGAGTTCTTGCAGGCCTCGTGTGCTTGTGCAAAGCCCTGTGTGTGTTTGTGCTTTGAGTATGTAGGGAATGAGGAAAATGCACAGAGCACTTACTCGTGCAGGGTCACTCATGGGTGCCTCGGGTAATAGGGTGAGTTTAACTTATTAACACAAGCTTTTGTCTTTCCAGCCTCTTCCAGGTGAAACACAGAGTTGGGAAAATTTAACTTGGTCTTTCCAGGAAGCTGTCCAACTGCCTCCTAGTTACAGCGGACATGTGATAGGTTACACTCCCCAGCAGAAGTCATGGAATGATGGCTCATCCTTCCCCGAGAGCTATGGTTTGGGGGGTACCTCTGAGCTGGCAAACCTCACTCCCACCCTGGGCCCCCCTCAGCTCTACGACAAATGGGATTTGTCCCACAGTCGGGTCTCCAGCAGTGGAGACCTGCTCCAGCCCTCCATCTCTGGAGTCTTCTCTGATTACAGTGATCTGCAGGCATGGAATAAGAATGTGTCTTTGGGACGAAGTCCTCTGAATGACAACAGTTGTCCAAGTTACCCATTTCCTCTGACCAGCTGGCCCTATGACTTCTCCCCTTCCCAGAGCTCTTCAGAACCCTTCCACCAGCCCGTTCCAGTGGAACCACCAGCAGTCAAATCCAGCTATCCACCCATATGGCCAAATCAAGGGGGTGAACTTTATGAAGAAAAGGTGCCTGTGGATTTTAACAGCTACCACCCTCCCACCACATGTCATTCACCCCAGGAAGACCCCCTTCTCCTCAGCCATACCTCTCAGCCTTATCATCAATATGCCCTGCCTGGCAAGAGCAACAAATGGGATTTTGAGGAAGAAATGGGGTGCCTGGGTTTGGATCACTGCAACAATGAGATGCTTCTAAACCTCTGTCCTTTAAGATGATCCAAATCAGAACCCTTGGGCACTGCTGGCGGGAGTGTCATTTGCAGCCACTGTGGAAAACAGTATGGAGCTTCCTCAAAAGATTAAAAGTAGAACTAAACCAGATGATCAGTAATCCCACTCCTAGATGAATAACAGAATGAAACCAAATCACTATCCTGAAGAGACATCCGCACCACCGTGCTCACTGCAGCCTCAGTTACAGTAGCCAAGACATGGGAGCAACCCAAGCAGGTGCATGGGTAAAGAAAATGTGGGGCGTGTATATATATACAAATATGTATATATATATATATATATTCCATTGAGCTGTAAAAAGGAAATCAAGTCATTTGCAACAATATGGATGGACCTTGAGAGCATTATGCTAAGCCAGAAAGAGAAAGACAAATATTGTATGATCTCGCTTACATGTGGAATATTAAAAAACCCAAATTTATAAGAAACAAAGATCAGATTTGTGATTTTCAGAAGCAGAGGGTGAGGGGTGGGAAAAGTAGGTGAAAGTGATCAAGAGGTAGAAACTTCCAGTTTTAATATAAATAAGTTCTGGAGATGTGAGGTACAACATGACTGTTAACAAGTCTGTACCATAGTTAACAAGACTGTACCATATATTTGAAAGTTAAGAGAATAGAGCTTAAAAAGTATCGCAAGGGGAAAAAAAATATAACTGTCTGGTGATGACTATTAACCACTCTTAATGTGGTAAACATTTTGCAGTATATGCATGTATCAGGGCATTATGGTGTACACTTTAAACTTATACAATGTTATTTGTCAATTATATCAATAAAATTATATCTCAATAAAACTGGGGGAGAAAAATGGCTGAAATCTTTTATAGCCATTTAAAAAACTGGAGGGGATAGCTGAAAGAATTTCTGTAGGAAGTAGTTTTCAAAAGGCAACCAACCACAGATAAGTCAGAATCAAGATGGCAAGCAGAAGGCAAGACTTCTTTCTTAATGTGAGTAAAATCTTGGCCTGTCCTCCTCCACTCTAATAGGAGTATTAGAGGAGTCTTTAGGGGTACTAGAGTACTAAGGCAGTCCTCAGGAGTACTGGGGTACTAAGGGGGTCCTCAGGAGTACTAGAGTAGTCTTCAGGAGTACTAGAGTATTAGGGGAGTCCTCAGGAGTACTAGAGTGCTCCACAGTGAGGATTGAAAACTTGTCCAACCTGTGACAGGCAATTTCCTCTGCTCCTTTTTCCCCCACAATATTTGGGACTCTCAGCACCTAAGCTGCATTATCTGTTCAATTTTCAATGTCCTTTAAATGACCTCAAACCAAGCAGATATGAAAAGCCAGCTACCCAGGATCTCAGCTAAGCCTTCTTGGAAATGGAACGAAGGACCAGAGAGAGTGAAAGAGCTTCAGAGGAGCAGAAAGATGAAGTAGTTAGCACTTTGTCTAGTATGAAACATATAGAATTGGTTTATAAAATGTGTCCCCTAGTTGATTTTTAAGACTCATCAAGACAAGGGATAAGACCCAACCCTATTTCCTAAAGACAAAGAGCAGCAAAATTAAACGGCTGCATGAAGAGACATTCCAGGGGCACCAAACAGTCTCCTTTCCTTCCTCCTCTCCTCCCTGTCTTCCCCTTCCATGAGGGCTCCACTTTTGTCCCATTTGTCTTTATCTTTACAGTGTTGAACAGCAGTTTCCAAATATGTGCTTGAAAATGTTTGCTTAGAAGAGTCCTTGTATAATTAACATGGCCACGGTCAGGCAGTTTATTTGCATGCCAGTTCGTTTTTTTGCTGAAGTACTTTACAATAAAGGTGCGCCCAGACATAAAATCAGGAAAGAACCATGCAATCAGCAAATATTTTCAAAATAAATGCTCTTTTCTATTTGAATAGTAACAAATGCACGTGATACAAAATTGGACTCCTAGTGTCCTTCTTAAGGCAACTATTCTCTGCTTTCCAAAGATTAGAGATATTCTCTGCATACAGTCACCCTCCCTTATCCATGGCGTGGGTATGTTCCAAAACCCCCAATGGATGCCTGAAATCACAGAGAGTACTAAACTCTCTATGTACTAAGTTTTCCCTATACATATATGCCTATGGAGGTTTAGTCACTAAGTCGTGTCTGACTCTTGGACCCCATGGACTGTAGTCCGCTAGGCTCCTCTATCCATGGGATTTGCCAGGCAAGAATACTGGAGTGGGTTGCCATTTTCTACTCCAGGGGACCTTCCTGACTCAGGGAATGAATTTGGATTTCCTGCATTGCAAGTGGATTCTTTACCAACTGAGCTACCAGGGAAGACCATACATACCCTATGACAAAGCTTAAATCATAAATTAGGTTCAGTAAGATAATGTCTGAATTGCTGGCATCATTATTGTTACACTTTGGGACCATTATTAAGTAAAATAAGGGTTATTTGAACACAAGGACGGTGATAGTGTAACAGTTGATCTGATAACCAACATGGCCACCAAGTGACTAACGGGTGGGAAGCATATAGTGTATGGAGCCCCTGGACAGAGGGGTGATTCACATCCTGGCTAGGAAGCCAGAAGGATCATCATATTGTTGTGTGTAGCTGAACTTTGGTATTTTCATTGCTGCATTAAATTTATTTGCACCTAAAATGCCTTTCCTCCATGCTCTAAGACAGGTGTCTCTGCTCGCTAAACATTTTGGCTCAAACTTCTAGGACCAAGTGTCTCATGAAATTCACTACTACTTGGAGAGCCCCAGGAGTTTGCAGCCCCCCATCCTGTCTGGCCCTTGAGTGTAAAAAACCAATTAGAGACATGTAACCGTTGGATCCAACGGTTGGAACAAAGTTTAAAGGTTGTTTGTGCAAGTATCTGAACAGACATGAATCTACTTGATAACTTCTTAAATAGAAACTTATCCAGCCCATGTTTATATCTTTGCATAGAAGAGAAATTCTTTCCTTTAGAGCACAATCAGAATCACAATTTCATCAGGTGCTTTGAATTCAGGTCATTTCAAGGATGCCTTACTGTTCCCTGAGGACAAGGACTAGGTCTTCAGTTGAAAAATATTACAAGCCTACTATATATACCCAAGTAGCGAGACATCTGAATCTGTGTAACTCACAAAAGCGAGGGAAGGCCCTGAGGGCTAGTCCTTACTACAATGACGCAGTGGTCAAAACAGCCTAACACAGGCACTGACCACAACACATGGAATTTCAAACTTCTGCACAGAATCCAAAGTACATTTTAGAGTGGGGACTGTTTGGCAGCCACAGCTATCGCAAAGACGGGCCTTTTAAATTAGGCTCCATTGGATATTCAAAAGGCAAAAAAGAAAAGACAGGCTTAGGGTGGAGCAGGCTATGTATGGGGTGAGGCCATGGGCATGGTGGACACTCTTGGGTCTGGGAGGCTTCCCCTGCACCTCAAGAAATTGTCAAGGAACAGCCCCTACCTGGGTGGGAACTTTAGTTTCTGTTTGGCCCAAGGCTTTCTGGATATTTCGGATAGTTCACACGTGCCAAACTAGGCACACTGCCCACTCCCTGCCCCAAACCTTATCTCTAGAAAATGACAATCTGGATATTTAGCAAAACAAGAACAGAGCCTGAAACATCAGATGGGACCAAAAAACCTTTTACAAATCATGGCCATCCCTACCCACCCCTCCCCAATCCCAAGTCCTTTTCCCATGCTTCACTTTTTAGTGGTGGTAGTAGTTTAGTCGCTAAGTCGCTTCCGACTGTTGTGATCCCATGGACTGTAGCCTGTCAGGCTCCTCCGTCCATGGGATTCTCCAGGCAAGAATACTGGAGTGGATTGCCATTTCCCTTCTCCAGGGGATCTTCCCCACCCAGGAATGGAACCTGGGTCTCCTGCATTGCAGGGAGATGATTTACCAACTGAGCTATGAGGGAAGCCCCATAGCTTTCAGTTTTTTAGCTGATGGCATTTGGTTTAGGTGTTACCTGGCTCTAAGTGGCCTTGACTCCGATGTTTTATCAGCCATTGCTTTCTTTTGTCAACCAGCCCTACCAGTAGAAGTCAAAGGTAAACTGGACCTGGATATCGGGGCTTGGTTGAAAGATGACTGTCTTGGTGGCCAATTAGGTGCCTCCAAGCTCACGGCATGAGTGAGATGCAGAGACTCTTCAGGAGTGGGTGAGGGGGACATAGAGATCAGACTTGTGGTTGCCAAAGAGGAGGGAGAGGGATGGACTGGGTGTTTGGGTTTGGTAAATGCAAACTATTACATTTAGAATGGCTAAACTGCAAGGTCCTACTGTATAGCACAGGGAACTATATTTAATCTCCTGGAATGAAACATATTGGAAGAGAATATTTTTTAAAAAAAATATGTATGTGTATGTCTCAGTCACTTTGCTGTACAATGGAGATTGGCACAACATTGTAAATCAACTGTGAACGTAAAAGTGTTAGTAGCTCAGTTACTGTTTCTACTGTTTCCCCATCTATTTCCCATGAAGTGATGGGACCAGATGCCATGATCTTCGTTTTCTGAATGTTGAGCTTTAAGCCAACTTTTTCACTCTCCTCTTTCACTTTCATCAAGAGGCTTTTTAGCTCCTCTTCATTTTCTGTCATAAGGGTGGTGTCATCTGCATATCTGCGGTTATTGATATTTCTCCCGGCAATCTTGATTCCAGCTTGTGTTTCTTCCAGTCCAGGGTTTCTCATGATGTACTTTGCATAGAATTTAACTAAGCAGGGTGACAATATACAGCCTTGACGTACTCCTTTTCCTATTTGGAACCATTCTGTTGTTCCATGTCCAGTTCTAACTGTTGCTTCCTGACCTGCATACAGATTTCTCAAGAGGCAGGTTAGGTGGCCTGGTATTCCCATCTCTCTCAGAATTTTCCACAGTTTATTGTGATCCACACATTCAAAGGCTTTGGCATAGTCAATAAAGCAGAAATAGATGTTTTTCTGGAACTCTCTTGCTTTTTACATGATCCGGCAGATGTTGGCAATTTGATATCTGGTTCCTCTGCCTTTTCTAAAACCAGCTTGAACATCAGGGAGTTCACGGTTCACATATTGCTGAAGTCTGGCTTGGAGAATTTTGAGCATTACTTTACTAGCGTGTGAGATGTGTGCAATTGTATGGTAGTTTGAGCATTCTTTTGCATTGCCTTTCTTTGGAATTGGAATGAAAACTGACCTTTTCCAGTCCTGTGGCCATTGCTGAGTTTTCCAAACTTGCTGGCATATTGAGTGCAGGACTTTCACAGCATCATCTTTCAGGATTTGAAACAGCTCAACTGGAATTCCATCACCTCTACTAGCTTTGTTCGTAGTGATGCTTTCTAAGGCCCACTTGACTTCACATTCCAAGATGTCTGGCTCTAGATGAGTGATCACATCATCATGATTATCTGGGTCGTGAAGATCTTTTTTGTACAGTTCTTCTGTGTATTCTTGCCACCTCTTCTTAATATCTTCTGCTTCTGTTAGGTCCAGACCCTTTCTGTCCTTTATCGAGCCCGTCTTTGCATGAAATGTTCCCTTGGTATCTCTAATTTTCTTGAAGAGATCTCTAGTCTTTCCCATTCTGTTGTTTTCCTCTATTTCTTTGCGTTGATCGCTGAAGAAGGCTTTCTTATCTCTCCTTGCTATTCTTTGGAACTCTGCATTCAGATACTTATATCTTTCCTTTTCTCCTTTGCTTTTCGCCTCTCTTCTTTTCACAGCTATTTGTAAGGCCTCCCCAGACAGCCATTTTGCTTTTTTGCATTTCTTTTCCATGGGGATGGTCTTGATCCCTGTCTCCTGTACAATGTCACGAACCTCATTCCACAGTTCATCAGGCACTCTATCTATCAGATCTAGACCCTTAAATCTATTTCTCACTTCCACTGTATAACCATAAGGAATTTGATTTAGGGGAAACAGTAGAAACAGTGTCAGACTTTATTTTTATGGGCTCCAAAATCACTGCAGATGGTGACTGCAGCCATGAAATTAAAAGACACTTACTCCTTGGAAGAAAAGTTATGACCAACCTAGATAGTATATTCAAAAGCAGAGACATTACTTTGCCGACTAAGGTCCATCTAGTCAAGGCTATGATTTTTCCTGTGGTCATGTATGGATGTGAGAGTTGGACTGTGAAGAAGGCTGAGCGCCGAAGAATTAATGCTTTTGAACTGTGGTGATGGAGGAGACTCTTGAGAGTCCCTTGGACTGCAAGGAGATCCAACCAGTCCATTCTGAAGGAGATCAACTCTGGGATTTCTTTGGAAGGAATGATGCTGAAGCTGAAGCTCCAGTACTTTGGACACCTCATGTGAAGAGTTGACTCATTGGAAAAGACTCTGATGCTGGGAGAGATTGGGGGCAGGAGGAGAAGGGGAAGACCCAGGATGAGATGGCTGGATGGCATCACTGACTCGATGGGCGTGAGTCTGAGTGAACCCCAGGAGATGGTGATGGACAAGGAGGCCTGGCGTGCTGTGATTCATGGGGTCGCAAAGAGTCGGACACGACTGAGCGACTAAACTGAACTGAACTGAGCTCAGTTACGTCTGACTCTTTGGCAGCCCTGGGACTGTAGCCCACCAGGTTCCTCTGTCCACGGGTTTTCCCAGGCAAGAATACTAGAGTGGGTAGCCATTCCCTTCTCCAGGAAATCTTTCCAACCCAGGTATCAAACCCAGGTCTCCTGCATTGGCAGGTGACTGAGCTACTATAATTTCAATTAAAAGAGTGGGTGATGGGGAAGGTTAGAGGAGATGGAATGGAGGATAAATAATTGCATGTGGGATTGAGGAACAGAGGAGGGAATGAATTTTAAAACCAGAACCAACTCTCAAATTTTCATCCTGTTGTTCAAATAGAAAGACTCATCGTCCACAGGGATTTTGACCAGAATCCCTCCCTCAAATTGAGAGCATTGTCCGATGAGGAGAGGAGGCGACTGGCCTAGGGGATTTCAGTGGTTTATCCTCCCATCCCACAAATATCTGGACACTTTCTCCAGGGAAGTTTTTCCCTTGACCAGGAGAGAAGAATCATATCTGACCGGTCTCTTCTCCTAGCTTCCGTTGCCCTGCAAAGAAAAAATTCTTTTGGAAATCTGAGCATCATTTGCTCAGCTTCGGGGTTGTTTATCTAGCTATCACAGAGAGCTTGTTCTCCTTCTGGCACAAAATAAAATACAAGAACTGGACAGTAACCGGGAGACACAGAGTCCTTCAGGCTGACGCAGGCTGAGATGCGCAGCCTGGCATTCTCATTCCTTCGTGTTCCTTTTGTGTGACCTCACGTCAGCATTTTCTGCTTGTGCACACAATGGAACAGAACCCTGTTCTCTTTTCCCCAAGAGAGTAAAGAGCTTGTGTCTAGTTTGCTACCAGCTCAGGCTCCTCATACGCCCCCAGCAGACCTTCCATGGACTTGCTTTTTCCCACCTCTTAGGAACCATTTGGTTTTGCTCTGGTTATAAGGCAGATGGAAAACTGCCTTGAGAGGAACTCAAGTCTGAACTGTCCAGACTCCATCCAACTCCATCCTAAGATGCTGAAAGCTTTTCATGAAGGCTGGGAGAGAAGGTTAAATACTTTGAGACTTTTAAACATAATTTTTATTTTTTTATACGATTTTAAAGGTTACATTCCATTTATAGTAACTGCAATATATTGGCTTTATTCCCCATGTTTTACAATATATTCTTGAAGCTACCTTACACCAGACAGTTTGTACCACCCAGTCTCATACCTCTGTTGCCTGTCCCCCTCCACTGGTAACCACTATTTTGTCCTCTATTGTCTGTGAGTCTGCTTCTTTTTTGTTATATTCACTGGTTTGTTGTATTTTTTAGATTCCACATATAAATGATATCATATAGCATTTGAACTTTCCTTTCTGACTTACTTCACTTAGCACAGTGCCTTCCAAGTCAGTCCATGTTGCTGCACATGACAAGATTTCATTCTTTTTATGGCCACGTAGTATTTCATTGTGTGTGTTTGTATATACACCAGCGATGACTGAGTGACTGGAAAACAGCATCTTCTTTATCCATTCATCTATTGATAGAAATACTCTGAGATGTTTTTTTATTGAGAATGTAGAACGTGCCAGACATTGTTCCAAATGCTTTCTAGACATTATTTATTCCTTTAAACAATGATTCAGAAAGTGTGATTGTCTTCATTTCACAAACAAGAGAACTGAGCTCTAAGATGTTCTGTAAGTTAGAAGGACACCCAGGAGACAGTGTTGAGTAAGCATCAGTCAGGAGAAGGAGCTTTCAAGGGGGGTGGGGGATCGGGAGATGTTGGTCATCCTTGCAGAGAAAGGATGGATAAGTTCTGGGGAGGCAGAAGTCTACAGCAGGCAAGGTAGACTTCAGGGCAAACTGCTAATGTTATCAGCATCCTTGATACCCAAGCTTGTGAGCTTAAGGCACATCAGGGCTGCAACGGTCACTCAGTGCTGAGAGGACTCAGGGCTGCAGTTGAACACTCACAACATCCAGTGACGTTCATTAAGGGCCATGAGAACCTGGCAACCCCCCCCCCCCACCACAGTACTCCTCGGTGTCCCCGAGGTTCCCATGCAAACACACACACCTCTGCACATCAACTGTTATGCTGGCTGCTGTTTCATCAGAATCTCTGTGGCTCCTCCAGCAGCATTTTATTGGTTCTGTGGTAGCAAAAGCCACCAGGGCTTAACCATGGGATAGAAACAAGGCACTCCATGGGTTGAGGTGAAGAATTCTGGGCAGGGTGTGGAAACATGCTTCAGGTGAATAGCGATCAAAAGGATGACTCTTAATGATAGCTTTTTTTTTTTCAGAAATGCTCAGCATTTCTCAGAAGCCATCAGAGCCTGGCATAGTTTGCATGGCTAAATGACTGTCTTATAAGCAAAATCTGAAGCTGTCTCTCTCTTCGGCTTCCAGTTTCTTTGGCCCAGTCACATCATCATGACATGGATGAGATATAGGCGGAGCAGCGTGCTTTGGGCTCTTAGTAGCCCTGAAAGATGCTGCTGGGAAACCCATGAAACACTGGCCATGGAGATCTAGGTCTTCATCTTCGCCTCATGAAACAAATCACGCTTTGGGGAAGCATCTGGGGTGGTGACAAGGTCAGTTTTGGGTGAAAGAAGCAGATAAAGACTGAAGATTAAATAACGGATCTGGGCACTCCCAGTCTCCTGACTCAGGAGTATGGTGTCAGTGTATTGGAGAAGTAGAAAGAACACAGGACTGGGTGTCAGAGATTCCATGGGAGAGGGGAACTTTTTCCTCTACCCTCTCAGATCTTTGAGCTTCCTTGGTGGCTCAGATGGTAAAGCGTCTGCCTACAGTGCGGGAGACCTGGGTTCAATCCCTGGGTTGGGAAGATCTCCTGGAGAAGGAAATGGCAACCCATTCTAGTACTCTTGCTGGGGGCCTGGAGATAAAACTGCTGAAGCCAGTTGAACAGAATAAAGTGACTTATTTCAAATGCATACTGAGGGCCTCACAGAATGAAAGGAAAACCCCAAAGAGGTGGTCAGACCCAGAGGTTAATACAAAGAACAATACATTTGTGAAGAAGTGACAAGGCAGAGAAGGGCTCTGAGCTTCCAGGCGTGGTGCATTATGGGGTGGTAGACATACAGGAAAACTCATGGAAGATGAGGGTCATTTTAGGAAGGTTTGTGATGTGGATTCCTCTCCATGCCATCCCTGAACTAATGAGAGTCTAGAGTCCTCTCCAGTGATGAAAAGTCATTTGGCTCTTCCTGGTGCTGGAGGGGAGGGTGGCACCTTCACATGGGAAATTTATGCCCAACTTTTAGGTAATCAGGGGGAAGGCAGAGAGCTTTTCCTGCAGTCCGTTGTTTCTCAACTGCATTCAGCTCAAACCAATCTTTATGTCAAAGTGGCATATTTGGGGAGGCACAGTCTGTGTTCCTTCAGCTTCTTGTAACTTACTGACAGTCTCTTCCCTGCTATGCTGGAAGCAATTTGAGGGTAGGACTGGGTCTGTTTGTTCTCCAGACCCCAGCACAGGGCCTGGCCCATTTGTTTGACCGCTAATTAATGGGTGAATGGCTTTGAGCTGCTCTGAGTCTCCGTTTCCTTGTCTATAAGGTGATGATAGTGCTGCCCAGGTGGCTCAGCAGTAAAGAATCTGCCTGCCAAAGCAGGAGATGTGAGTTTGATCCCTGGGTCAGGAAGATCTCCTGGAGAAGGAAATGGCAACCCACTCTAGTATTCTTGTCTGGGAAATCCCATGGACAGAGGAGTCTGGCAGGATCTGGTCTTTGGGGTCTCAGAGAGCCAAATACAACTTAGCAACTAAAACAAGAAGATGAACATAAAGGTCTTGTCTTAGCATCCAAAGATCCCTTCCTGCATTGCTATACTCTGCAGCAGAGGTTCCCAGGTTGGTCACGAGAAGGAAACAGTTTAATCTTTTTTCTTGATTTAAATGGAAGCTCGTCCTTAGATGGGGGCTTCTCTGGTGGCTCAGAGGGTAAAGAATCTGCCTGCAATGCGGGAGACCTGGGTTCAATCCCTGGGTCAGGAAGATCCCCTGGGGAAGGAAATGGCAACCCACTCCAGTATTCTTGCCTGGAGAATCCCTTGTGCAGGGGAGCCTAGCAGGCTACATGGGGTTGCAAAGAGTTGGACACGACTAAGCAACTAACACACTTCTTCTTTATCTGAATGTTCCCAGGGAAACATGGCAAGATGTGATGGAGAGCAGAGCAAGACTCATCACAACAAAATACTTGGGAGCATTTTCTCATTTCGTCCACTCTTGTGACCGAGGTTTGGCTCAGAGTTTGGACCGTGTGGATGCAGACACGCCACACTCATATCCCTTCTGGTAAGGAGATGGCCCAAGGGTGGGGATGGCTGGGACAGCAGATGATACTCTCCAGACGCTCTATTCACCAAGGCCAGAAGGCAAATCAGCGTCCCAGCTTTGCACAGCTGCAGAATGGACTTGTTGGAAAATGTGGCCTTGAAATATCTCACTTGTGTTTTTATCAGAACGTTTCAAACATTAGTGGCAAATCTCTGGCTTAGTGGAAAATGGGTCCTCACATTTGGAGTTAGGCATCCTGGATCCTATTGAAGACATTCTCTGCCTTGTCCTCCTTCAAGCAAGCCACACTTCTCTGGGCCACAGTTTCTTCCTTTGATCTTAATGTCTAGGGCCCTCGTGGGTCTAATTTTGTTTTTTTTTTTTGGTTGCGCTGTATCTTTGTTGCTGCCCATGGGCTCTCTAGCTTCAGCCGGGGGGCTACTCTTCATTGCAGGGCATAGACGTCTCACTGTGGGCGCTTCTCTTGTTGCAGAGAACAGGCTCTAGGCACACAGGTTCAGTAGTTGTGGTGCGCGGGTTTAGTTGCTCCAGCGAATGTGGAATCTTCCCAGACCAGGGATTGAGCCCACATCCCCTGTGTTGGCAGGCGGATTCTTATCCACGGTACCACGGAAGTCCAGGTGTAATGCTTTAAGGTGGTTGCATCAGTACTAATTTGAATGAACCAAATCCAGGATCTGCTCCCTCAGGCGTCTCTTCCTGTTCCCGATGATGCTGGTGTCCCACCATCAGTTCAGCAGGACTGGCATCTGGGTCTACTTCCTGGGGTGGGGGGTGGTGCTTTGTTCAGTCACCTTCCCTGGCCTGAGCCCCCGAGTGACCAAGGACACAGCTAAGAGATGCTGGCCATGCTGTGGGAGAGTGGAGCACTGCGGAGGAATGGCAGAGAGATGGGGTGGAGGGGTTGCCCAGTGAGGCAATCAGCCATGGTCTTCCAGGTTCAAGTTCAGCCTGGCTGGGATAAACTCAGTTTAGTCCCCATCGAAGCTCTCAAGAAGCCTTGACATTCATCTGGCACTCACATGGCAGATCCTGGGGTTTAACAGTGGTGGTGGTGGTTGGGGGGTGAGCTGGAGAAGGGAGCTCTGCCCATAAGTCGCTTATAATTATCAAACCTTTTCTCTGAAGCATTCTGATGGGTAGGTCATGCCTGGGTGATAGAAACTACAACAGAGATGAAATATCGCCCTTTGAGAGCATCCAGCACAAGTAGATTGTGTGTAATTATTTAATCATTCATTGGCTGGAGGCAAATCAGAGAAGACTTCCAGGAAGAGGAATAGAACTTTCAAGGTGGAGCTGCAGGAGCTGGGAGAAAAGACGTTCCAGAGCCAGCAGAGCAAAGATGCAGAGGAAGGGAGCTGCCTCGAGTGTCCTGGGAACCAGAACTACTCTTGGCTGGCTGAGGATGTAAGCAGGAAGGGCTCCTGGAAAGGTAGGTCACTGTGAAGTCATCTGAGCCTAGAGTGCAAAGCTCATGATTTTGGATTTAGCCCCGAAGGTCAAATACTGGTTGCTTCCATTCATCCTGCAGATGGTTTTTGTTCGGCTTATATAGCACTTGTGTGTCTTTTTAATTTGATCCGAATTTTTAAGGTATAAATATTTCACAAATAACCCAGCTTCTTTAGACATGGGAAGATCTGGCCTCTTGGAGACAGTCAGCAGGAGTCCAGTAGCTGATTCCTTTCAGACAAGCCACCCAGAGACCCACTAGCCACTATATGCCTACCTGGTCCACTGTGGCTCATTTGTGCCCTCCTGGGACCCCGCCAGAGGAGAGCGAAGCAAGTTTGTGTGATGCCGGCTGGGATAATCATGGGCGCTAAACTTGTTTTTTCTTGTCTCTCCCAGGTGATTTCTCAGGCTCTTCTGCTTACCTCATTTGGGCTGCTCTTGAGTGGAATTAGGAAACCACTGAAAATTTGCCCAGCATACTGTCAAGGATTTCCTACGATCTCCACACCATTCCTTTTCTATCAGCCTCTGGAGCATCACTACCTTCCATTTACTTCCCCTGAGCTGCCCAAAGCCTGAGTGCTGCTCTAGGTGTCCAGACTCTTGCCTGTGTTAAGAGCATTTTTATGCATCAGTCAGTGAGAAACTGGAGAAGGTAATGGCAACCCACTCCAGTACTCTTGCCTGGAAAATCCCGTGGACGGAGGAGCCTGGTAGGCTGCAGTCCATAGGGTCGCAAAGAATCGGACACGACTGAACGACTTCACTTTCACTTCTCACTTTCATGCATTGGAGAAGAAACTGGCAACCCACTCCAGTGTTCTTGCCTGGAGAATCCCAGGGATGGGGGAGCCTGGTGGGCTGTCATCCATGGGGTCGCACAGAGTCAGACACGACTGAAGTGATTTAGCAGCAGCAGCAGCAGCAGCAGCAGTGAGGAACAGGGGGTAACCACGTGCCCCCCAGTCCTGCACCCGGGCAGGCATCACTAATCAGTCAGTCACGGCATGCTTCCCTGAGTTCAGACTCAGCATCAAAATCTTTCTCGACCACGCTCCAGGCAACCCTACCAACTGATCAAGTCCAGTCATGGATTTGTCATAAGCTGACTTCCCCTAGGATAAGAGGATTTCTGATATAAACTGCCCAGTTGAGATTAGGTCACAAGTATAGTCTTTGGGCTTTGTTTGTTTGTTTGTTTCAAGATTGATGGTTTCAGAATCTTTCTGGGGGCTCACAATTGCAGAGCTATTTTCCCCACTTATGTGAGTGTTACTGTTCTTTTAGATAATCCTAGGTAATAATAGTTTCCATTTATAGAAGCCTATTTTGTGCCAAGGCTTAAGATGTGTAGTACTTCATTGTCATGGCAACCCTGCAGGTTAGTTACCATTATCCCTAGTTTACAAATACAGCTCTAGGTGCTAAGTGTTTTTGACTAAGATAATAAGTGCCAGTAAGAGTGATGTTCAAACTCAGAGCTATCCAGCTCCAAAGTCCAGGGCATTTCTACTGTTTTACACTATTTCCTTACTTCTTCCTTTAAGTTCTGAATTAGGGAGAAACGTTATGCCTTCACACTTGATGGAATAAGATCCTTTCCCTTCTGTTGAGACCCCAGGGACCCAAAGCAATCGTTTAAGTCTGAAGGATGCTTAACCAAAAGACCCTTAATCTAGAGAAGCCTGGGTGTTTGTAACTATCACTTGCTCTGAATGGTACAAGCATCTATTTCTGGAGGCTTGACTTGGGGGCCCTGGGCAGGGAACTCATCCTCTGACATGGTGCTGGTAGAGATGCCAGAGAGGCCGCCCCTCCTCTGCTCCCCGGTCCTGCAGTGATGAGGGTGGTCTGATGGGAGTTGGCTATCAAGCACCTACTATGCCTCAGGCTCTGCGCCAGGCGCTCTGAGCTCAAGCCCTCCATCCAGTCTGTGGTCTGTGTACCACACTATGTCACAGAGCTCCCAATAAGCCCACTCCTCCCGATGGTCATGCAGAGCAGGTGCACACAGACGGGAACAAATAGAGAAGAAGGCAGGGACAAGGCAGGAAACCTGGCTTCTAGCCGGACACTTGGAGGGAATTCGAGTCACAGGGCAAAAAGAAGACAGCTTTTGGCAGCCGTCCACAGTAACCTGGGATTCCGAACAGAATCCGAGATGTGAGAAAAGTAGAAACGGACAGACTCAGCACTTTTTCATGCGGTCAGTGATTCCTGCCCATCAATCAAATGCAGGCGTTGGTGACATTCTGAGGGAAGTTATTAGAGCCCAAAGCAGTCACTTCACATACTAGGAAACCATTAGCATCTTTGCTGTCAAGAGGAAGAAAAAGAGATAAGGACAAATAAGCTCATTACAAGTGAAATCTGATGAAAAGCTGGTGGAAGAGCCTTGGCAATGCCTGGTATGTAGAATGACCGTCCATTCCCACTTGCCCAGGACAGTCTCGAGTTAGCTGGTTGTCTCAGCCTAATTACAAAACACACTCTCCTTTCCCCTGAAAAGTGTCCTGATTTTGACGATAAAATGACTATATAGTTACCTTTGCTTCCACAGCAGGTTTCAACTTCCTGCCCCTTTGGCCTCTGCAGTTAACTGGGTTGAATGTATTTCCAGCGTTTGCAATAAAAGTGAGTCTGCACAGAAATCCATTTCATTAGCAAGAAGCCTAGGGGACTTCTCTGATGATCCAGTGGTTAAGACTACACGCGTCCATTGCAGGGGGCATGGGTTTGAGCCCTGGTCGGATAACTAAGACCCCACACACCGCGTGGTGCAACCAAAATAAACGTATATTTAAAAAAAAAAAAAAAACATAAAGGAGAATGACAAAGGTCTGACCTAGGGGATTAACATCATTAATTAAATACTAAACGCACGCACACACACACACACACACACAAAGAAGCCTATACTGTTGAGGAAATTTTCACACTCTCCCCCTCACTCTGCTGCACCCACCCACACACCCACCCAGACACTGGCATCAGTCAAATCTTAGATCAGTCTTGCAAGCTTTTGTGAATCTCAATTCCACAATCACATGTCTATTGGAGTCAGAAGCAGAGGTGCAGCTATGGAAGCTTTGAGCGGATTTAGGGGTGATGCACTGGGCAAAAGACTTTGGGAAGTAGGGCTCAGGGCCTTCCAAGTACACAATAATTATCAATCAGGCCCTTTCTGTGTGAAATGGGGATAGGCTGGCCACTCTGTGCCCCTTCCCATCTTGCCTACCCCCTCTAACCTGACCCAAGATGACTCATCCCAGGATCCTTTTTGTATTCATTCCAAATAGAATATTCAGTTTCCTCCAACAGCCAAGACAAACTGCCAGATAAACACTGGCCAAGAAAAGTGGGGGTTCTTGGCTGGTGATTGAGGAGTTATGCATAGCCGGAGTCAGGGCTCTGTCCTCAGGATGGAGTTTCATTCTGGACACAGCCCTTGTCTTAGCTCCTATCATATGAAGCTTTGGAGGCCAATCAGAAGGATTTGGGATGCCCCAAATCCGTTTTCCTGTGAATGTGTAAACCAGCTCCCTCCCTCACCATGATCAGGAAAAAAAAAACCTAACAATTGTACAAGAGCGCCCCCTAGTGTCAAAAAGTGCATTCAATTTGAAAGATCTAGAGCCCCATTGGAGAAGGCAATGGCACCCCACTCCAGTACTCTTACCTGGAAACTCCCATGGGTGGAGGAGCCTGAAAGGCTGCAGTCCATGGGGTCGCTGAGAGTTGGACACGACTCAGTGACTTCACTTTCAATTTTCACTTTCATGCATTGGAGAAGGAAATGGCAACCCACTCCAGTGTTCTTGCCTGGAGAATCCCAGGGATAGGGGAGCCTGGTGGGCTGCCATCTATGGGGTCGCACAGAGGCGAACACGACTGAAGCAACTTAGCAGCAGCAGCAGCAGAGCCCCATTGGAATGTGTACCATTTTCTAGGGATTATTTCATTTAATGTTCACAGCACAGGGGTGCTTTGGGATCAGGAATTTAAGACAAATAGCCCTCTGTTCTCAAAGAACTCAGTTTTATGGAGGGAGGCTGACATGTTAAAAAAACACAAACAAAAAACCAGTGTGATAACTGCTGGGATAGTTGGAATATGGGGTATTTTGGGAAAACAAAAAAGGGACCCTCCCTGGTGGAATCAGGAAATGTGTCACAAAGGCACTGAGCCTAACTGTTAATTAGCTCCAGTCTTGGCTCACCCATTCCTGTGGAGGTTGAGCTTGGCACAGAATTCACTGGCTTGCACTTGCTTGCAATGTGCCTACATTCCTCATTTCTCAGACCGCTGCAGAAAGCCAACCTAAATGGAATGCTTTTCCCTAAACACAACCGGATGGATGGTTTTCATCTTTTTTTTTTTTTTGGTTGTGCCTTGCAGCATGTTCATCTCAGTTCCCTGACCAGGGATTGAACTTGCATTGGAAGCATGAAGTCTCTGAACCACTGAATGGGCAGGGAAGTCCAGTTTTCATGTTTAATACTACATTAGCTTTTAAAAAGGCTGTCCCCACACTGAATTGTAGGAACTTATGAAGAATCTTTTAATGCCACTCTGAACTTGGAAAGCAACCGTGGTGGCAGGTGTCAACTTCTGAAAGTACGCAATACTAGACTTGAGCTGTATTTGAGTCAAAACCAAATCTGAACCTGGTAGAACTGTGCCAGACACAAACTCTGAAATGAAATACTCAGCATTGCAGCTAGGGTGCTAACATACAGGTCAAGGCCAGCTCTTTTCTCAGCTTGAGATCTGGAGGAGCTAGGCCTGGGTTTATAGGATCCTTTCCTGCTCTTTCCCTGGCGCCTCAGACAGTAAAGAACCTGTCTGCAATGCAGGAGACCTGGGTTCAATCCCTGGGTTGGGAAGATCCCCTGGAGAAGGAAGTGGCTACCTCCTCCAGTATTCTTGCCTGGAGAATTCCATGGATAGAGCCTGGTGGGCTACAGTCCATGGGTTGCAGAATCTGGACACGGCTGAGCAACTTTCACTTCACTTTCTGTTCTTTCAGAGTTTTGGCCTCGAGGGAGTCCTCCCTTCTCACCTAATGTCACACATATGTAGGGGGCCTGGAGGGCGTCCTGGTACAGACACTACAGACTGTAGCTGCCTATAAAGACTGAGATGACTCCTTTATCTGTGAGCCTTCGCTGGCTGCCTTAGGACCGTTCATTACTCTGACGTTTGAGAAAGGCTATCCAAATACATTTTATTGAAAGAAACCTTTTATTTATGATCTTCAATGGTCAAACAGTTTCAAACAAATTCAGAACAGGGGTTCACATTTTGAGCTTTTAGTTAAAAGACGCTATGTCATGCGTGAAATAGATGCTGATCCCGTGGGGGTGCTCCCCTGACGCGTTTCAATACTGGGCTGAGCGGTCAGAAGACAGCCTATGTGACAGAAGCCTGCCCTGAGGTCTGCTTGAAAAAGGGCATGATTTAAAACCTCATGTGGTTTTTCACAACATAAGTGTCCTGAAACTTAAAATAATTTCAACTTAATTTCAAAACAAACACCCCAAGAATCAACTTTCCCTTTAAATAAAAAAAATAATCAATTTAATACTCTTCTTGAAAGAACTCCGACAATGTAAAATAAGTTCCAATTCCATATATATATATCATATATATATATACATTTATAACTTAGGTTGCTCTGTTTCTCTATATACTTTTACTCATGCAACGCGGTAGGGGTGGACGTGAGGGCTACAGCGGCCTCTCTGAGAATGCGGTGTAGCTCCTCACCCTGGCGAACAGCAGCGGCGTGTACATCTTGTCGATTTCGAATGCTGTGACCGCAGTCTCTCCAGTAGATCTGGAAAGAGAGCCCACAGTCACTCATCACAAGGAGATTTCAGCTCATTTAAAATTCTTGTCTACATTTGGGGGGGGGGTAGTTTAATTTTAGGCATTAGCCTTTTTTTTTTCATTTTTAGTTCATCTCAGTCAATTCTAAATAAAATAGGTGCATTTTGGAAAATTCGAAAAATATTAGAAAAGTGTAAAGAAAAATCACTCATTCCCACTCAGATAGGGCCTCAACCTTGATACTGAGCTTCACTGCTGAGATCATACTTTGCTGCTTTATACATCATGACATAAAGCATTGCCTCACATCATTAAACCTTCTTCAGAAGCCATTTTTGTGGCTGCATATTTCACTGTTTGCTTTTTACCACATTTACTTAATTCCCCCTTTGCTGGAGGATTTAGTTTTCAGTGTTTGGCAATTGTAAATGATTTTGATATCTTTCATTATGCCCTTTGAAGATTCCCAAGGAACAATTTCTAAGTCAGAGGCTCTAGATATTTTATGGTTCTTGTTAAAATGTATTTTAGAAAGAATTATAATCCTAGAAGAGAATTTAATGATTTAATATTTGCATAATCAACAGCATAATTTCAGGTTGAGGGGGAAGGAGGTGACATATTACCACAGCCTTTTATTTTTCGCCTAAAAAAAAAAGAAAAGAAAAGAAATAAACAAAAACAGAAAATTCCAGTGACTTCATAAATATCATTTGCTTGGCTCTACTTCTGGGTTTGGTTTCTTTGGAAAGAAGAAAAAAGAAGAACTTCACAATTATTCAGAGAAGCAGAAAGAAGACAGGAGGACCAGTAGATAAGAGAGAGAAGCAAGAAAAAACGGTCTTTCTGTCAAGACCTCCCAGATGAGTGGGAAGAGTTACTCCTAAGGTGGAAACATGACTAGGAAGCCTTCAGCAACCTGACTGAGGTCATCAGAGAGGCTGATGGAAGGTGACCGACCTCCAACCTGCCTCTCAGAACTCTGGACTCAACTGGCACGGAATGACCCTCGGGCACACACCAATATTCTTTCAAACCTCCAACAGCTAACATCAGTATCTACGTGAACTGGAGTTTCACTTTCCTAATTCTTACATTTTACTCATTTCAGTACTGTTCCTTTCTCACACATTCTCATCTGTTCACTCACTGTTTCACACTAGTAAATCCTAACTCACAGGATAAAAAGTTTAACATAGGAACCACTAATGGCTTTAAACAGGAACCACTAATTTGGCTTTGAAACACTGGTGATCATCCCAGCAGACTTCCTTTCCTAGCTACAATTTACTTTAAAATCTGTGCATAATCCCTGGGGATAAACCGAATGGAAATAAGGTGAAAAATGATGAGGCTAAAACATGGGAGAAGAAAGATGCTCTGGTGTTTCACAGCTGCCTTGGAAAGCCAGTGCCTGAAGCCACACTCGCACAGCTTAGTGGCCAGGCACCGACAGACTCATGGAGGCTGCTCTCAACCTCACAGGGGAGGTGCCCACCTACGTGTCCATGGACCCTTAGTGGGAGCTCTGGACACTTCACCTGGCCCACTTTCAGTTTTCTTCAGGTTAGCTGTTTCTTTGGTTTGCAGAAGATTATACTGTGGTTTTCCTTTGTGATCGAACATTAACTGTGAGGAATCAAACCCTCCCTGGGTTCTCAGCTAGACAGGAAGGGCACATGGAATCTGTACCCTTGAGGTTTTTACGGCATTCACCTACTTGTAAGTAATGTGACAAGAGTGGTGTATCCAGATGAGTTTGTTGAAGCTCTGGTGGCCACTGGAACACAGCTGTAGCCCCACGTGAAAGTTCTGATCGGCTTCTTGCACAGGGGCACGGCGAAAATACCGGTATTTATGGTCAAGTGCTTTCTGTAAGAGGGGAGATGCGTGAGCAACAGTGGAGCCTCACTTCACGGACAGACACAGAGACGGACAGAGCTGCATCTATACGGAAATACCTGAGCAACGTGTTAAGTCACAGAGTTATCTGCACACAGGATAGACAGCTATACTGGTTATCAACTGCCAATGTGTATCAGTTCAGTTCAGTCGCTCAGTTGTGTCTGACTCTGTGACTCCATGGACTGCAGCATGCCAGGCGTCCCTGTCCATCACCAACTCCCAGAGCTTGCTCAAACTCATGTCCATCGAGTCAGTGATACTACCCAACTATCTCATCCTCTGTCATCCCCTTCTCCTCCTGCCTTCAATCTTTCCCAGCATCAGGGTCTTTTCCAGTGAGTCAATTCTTCGTATCAGGTGGCCAAAGTATTGGAGTTTCAGCTTCAGCATCAGTCCTTACAATGAATATTTAGGACTGATTTCCTTTAGGATGGACTGGTTGGATCTCCTTGCAGTCCAAGGGACTCTCAAGAGTCTTCTCCAACACCACAGTTTAAAAGCATCAATTCTTCGGTGCTCAGCATTCCTTATGGTCCAATTCTCACATCCATACATCGCTACTGGAAAAACCATAGCTTTGACTAGACAAACCTTTGTGTATGAGGGTATGTGTATGAATGCCTGGAAATACATGAGAGCCTCTAAAAACAGAAGGCTTTTGCCTCCATCACATTATCTCAATCGAGATGACGACCTTAGGTATGACATGTAACCACATGGTAGCTGTGTGACGGTTGAGGGGATGAGGACCCAGGATGGGCAGCCCAGGGTCAGTGTCGGAGATGGGAACTCAAATCCCATCCATCTCTAGGCCTAATATTTCCTTCTACTCGAAAATAGTGGGGCAGAAAGAGCACAGAGTATGACTTATCTTTTGCAATAACAGAAAACTAGTCTGCGGAGAAACAGATGTGACAAGGTTCACTGGAACCACACTTCTGTGAATGTTGCTAAAACATAAGAATGTCGACACTACATACGGTTTCACTGTGTCATAGTCTGGAGTGAAAACTGGTCATCAGCATGGGAGTGCCTAAACTCTCTTATTAGGTAACATTTTAACAGTGGGGCCCTCACAACTCCCCAGCTCTGATCTCAAGAAACTCAAGTCCATGATCACCGTGATTGTAAGAATCTCTGCCCTTCAGACTGTAGCTCCTGATTCCAGGAGCCAGAGGGAGCTGGAGAAGCCACAGCCAAGGGCCACAGGACTCACAGATGAAGGACTAACTATTCCCATTGGAAGGACCGATGCTGAAGCTGAAGCTCCAATACTTTGGCCACCTGATTCAAAGAGTTGACTCACTGGAAAAGACCCTAATGCTGGGAAAGACTGACGGCAGGAGGAGAAGCAGGTGACAGAGGATGAGATGGTTGGATGGCATCACTGACACAATGGACATGAGTCTGAGCAAATGCCAGGAGATAGTAAAGGACAGGGAAGCTTGTAGTCCATGGGGTCACAAAGAGTTGGACACAACTGAGCAACTGAACAAAAACAACAACTATTTCCATATGTGGTCGCTGGGAGTGGGACTCAACAAAAGACAAAACTTCGTTCAGAAACTATATTCATTATAAGAACAATGCAGAAATATTTATTCCAACTACCTTACAACTTCTTGGGTCCACATTGTGGTTTTTAACCAGGGTTAAAAAAATGCACATGGAGAAAAGCTGGAAAAAAATCAGTCCCTTAATCTGATAAGAGAGTTTAAAATACTCTGGAATGTCATGATTCTGCCATTGTATTTGCTTGGCATTTTTTTCCTTTTGCAAGAAGGAAATTATCTCACTTTAGCTTATTTCCAGTAGAAACTGAAATTCTAAAAATATCTCTGTGAAAGAATTATCCATATGAGACAATTTAGAAAGAAAATCTCCTATGATTCAAAATGAGAAAAGCCAAAAACACAGTCATATGTAATCGTACTAGTTATTTCACAGGAAATCCTGGTTTTACATTTTACATGTAAAAAACCTGGGCCAAAAAAGGAAACTTGGAGAATAAGTTGATCTGATAAAAAATAACCACATTTTAGAAACCTTCCAGTTCTCTTCAGAGATACGCTGTTAAGTCAACGCTCATTTTGTGTAATAGTAAAAAAGAGTACATTTCATCCTTTCTAACTGAGAATGTTTGAATGATTAAATACAACACTGTAAATCAACTATACTTTAAGAAAAAAATTTTAAGAAGACTTGAATGAGCAGGGTAAGGAAATTAAAAGAAAACTGCCAGTTCCACCTTGCATACTTACTTCTTCTTTCTTCTTAGTTATCACAGCAAATACTTTGGTCTGATTGTCTGTATCTTGTGACAAGCGATAATGACCCAGTAGAATTGCATCAGTTCTAAAAGTAAAAACAAAAAACACTTTAAATCTATTTATCTGTTATGTATATTTAAGTAACTGAGAAAGTAATGGGTTAGAAGTATTCACTCAATTAGCCTGAGGACAATCAGGTACGATGTGAGTAAACCTAGTTTCCAAGGCCCCAGACTTACTGAAGGGTGCCTTTAGGGAGAGGCCCAGGGATTGGTATTTGTTGTTGTTTGGGGTGGCGGGGGTGGGGGTAGGGGGCCTGGTGGGGAGCTACACTGTGCCATCTGTGGGATCCTAGTTCCCTGACCAGGGATTGAACACAGGCTCTCAGCAGTGAAAACACCAAGTCCCAACCACAGGACTGGCAGGTAAGTCACAGAATCAGTTATTTTCCACAAGTGCCCCAGATGGTTGCTTCTTTAATCATCCAGTATTAAGTCACATCATCTGCAAGCCACCACCTGAAATGCGAAGCGGACAGAACACTACAGAGAGCCGCTACCTGCTATTCCTGGTTCGTAAGCGTGGAACAATGGACTGGGGCTCCTCGGGGGTGGTGAGCATCATCACGTGGCCATCCGGGAAGAACCTTACATACCTGCAGGACAAGGCAGACGCCGAAACACCACACGCGGACATGAATCGTGTCCCTATTTCCTGGTCCCTAGACCTACTTCTTCACTGCTGTGAGACCAAAAGGGAGATGCCTCGGGCCAAAGGACTGGCAAAACATCACTGACACGAATGTGACCCGTGAGGCCGGAAGCAGAGAAACAAAGCCTTTTATTACTCTCCTTAGAGGGAGCCATGGAACTTTTAGTGTCACTCACTGAATAGAAATAAATTGAATTAAAGATTGCTCTGTTAAAGTTCTGCGTGTTTCTCCTTAAAGCACTACCTAATGTCATACAAGAGTGAGGCCCAATGCTGTCTACTCCACGGTAGTCAGCACAGCCGACTTCTTCCTCAGTGACATGGCTATCTGGTGAGGATGAACCTAAATAGCAGCCCAAGGGCTCTGAAAAGACAGAAGATAAGGAGGAGCTCCAAAATACAAAGTAATTCTAGATCCGGAGGCCAAGGAGAATTCCCTGATCTATCTTAACCTGTTGGCTCTTTGACTGCAGTTCCTGTTACAAACTGGATAAAAACACCGAGGGCCATTCTGTCTATAAATGCAAAAGCCACGCGAATTCAATGTCTGATAACTAATGCACTAACACTTGGAGAGAGAAAATTTTCACTCACTGAATTACTACAGTTGTACCTGTAATATTCCACTTGGTGCCAGGCTCTATAGAAACCATCAAGAGACTGCTCCCCTTGACGAATATAGGTGGTTTTACTGATATACACGCCTATAGAAAGAAACAGATTTTTAAAAAAGAACTTAATAAAAAAACTTTTACCATCATGTAACACGTTTCCAGCTTTATTTTTATTGCGGTTTCCTCTAAATATGCTGATAGTACTCAGGTCTGATATAGAAAATGAAGACTTATGTATTTATCAAAATCAGCACAACAGATCTCTGTTGCTCTAAAGAGTTCAACTTACCATCAAATCGAACACGGGGCCTTTCCAAAAACATCTCTCTCCAGGAGGTGTACGGAACAAGCTTAATACAGCTTCTGCCCCAAACTTTCAAGCAGGCCAAACGCCATATTTCAGGGTCTCTAGGGAATAAAAGCACAACATCAATATATTTAACAGGTAAGCCCTATCTGCACTCAGACAAGAGAAACATTTCTGCTAACAGGCATCTTCTAGTCAGTGACATTGGCTGCACACCAGCCAGGCATCGTGCTGAGCACTGGGACAGACTGATGGACAGGGCAGAGGCCCTGCCTTTTTACAGAGAAAGCAAACGAAAAACAAGAAAATGAGAAAAAAGTTTTAGGCAGTGTGCTCAGTGTGAGAAGAAACAAAGCTGGGTAAAGGACAAGGACAAGGGGCTGGGAAACAGACTCTCTTTTCCGGGCAGGTGTCTACCGTGACGAGGAAGGGCATCCTGGCAGACGCCACGGCAGGCGAGGCCCAAAGGCTGGAGTGTGGCCAGCGTGCTCAACAGGGGGCAAGGAGGATGGTGTGGCTGCAGCAAAGTGACCAGGTGAAGTGCAGACTGCATCTGTGGAGAGGTGGTTAGGGACGGGGAGGTGGAGGTTTTGCAGGTGGGAGTGGCTGTCTGAGCGAAGAGGAGGCCACTAGACGGTTCTAAGTACAACTGATGCTTTTAAAAAATGACCCTGGTAGTCTATGGAGAATGAGCTCAAGTGTAAGAGCGGAAGTCTAGAGACCACACTGGATGCCAATGCCATAACCCAGAGCAGGCCTAACGGTGGCTGAGCCAAAATGGTACTTAGAGAAACAGTGAAATGCGCAGACTGGAGGTAGATTTTGAAGATGGCACCAACCCTAACCGTAACAAGACTTTGCTACAGGATTACTGCAAAAAGCAAAGCAACGGACTTGATTCTAACACAACATAAAATAATTTTAAATTCATCTGTAACTTGAAATAAGACACAGAACTATTTATACAGAAGCCAGACTGCAAAGAGAGACATCCCCCAAACACCCACCACAATGTATTTTTTTTTTTTATGAATACTTCTTCAACCAAGTTTTATCCTACCCCTGAAGATCTGTTTTAATTCCCTTTTTACAATGTTTTCTCATGTATAATTAAAAGAAAAATTAACGGAGTAACTAGAGAGCTTGACAGGTACTTGTTAAATAGAAATACACATAAGTGAAGTCGCTCAGTCGTATCCGACTCTTTGTGACCCCATGGACTTACTAGTCCTACCAGGCTTCTCCCTCCATGGGATTCTCCAGGCAAAAGTACTGGAGTGGGTTGCCATTTCCTTCTCCAGGGGATCTTCCCGACACAGGGATCGAACCCGGGTCTCCCAAATTCCAGGCAGACGCTTTAACCTCTGAGAACAAAGCCTTCAAGCAGTTCAAATGTTTTACCCAAAAGACAGGACTTCAACTGAAATTAGGTTATTTTAAAACAATGCATCTGAATTTTAAGAACCAAAATTATAAAAAGTTCTAGGGATTTCTCAGTGATCCAGTGACCCAGGATCGATCCCTGGTCAGGGAACTAGATCTCACACGCCACAACTAAAGTTCCTGAGCGCCACAACTAACACCTGGCATGGCCAAATAAGTAAAGTAAAATAAATAAATATCTAAAAAATGTTCTAGATGCTAAGGACAAAGTATATATTTTTATATAAGGCACTCGGCCCTCATAAAAGATTACCTGTCTTAAATGTTATACTCAACTACAATTATTCTTCACATGCAAGATTTTAAAAGTACAGGATAACTTTTCCCCAGTTTTATTGAAAAATATTTGACATACATCACTGTAAAAATTTAAGGTATATAGCATGACGGTTTGATTAACATCTATTGTGAAATAAACCACCATAGGTTTAGTGAACATCCATCATCTCATAGAGCTACAGTGATAAGAAAAGGTCTCCTGTGATCACGACTCTTAGGGTCCACTCTCTTAACAACCTTCTATCATAGAGTGATGGTAACCATAGCCACCAGGCTGTACATCACATCCCTAGTACTTACCTTCAAAGGAAGCTTGTACCTTTTAACCATCTTCCTCTAATCCCTATTCCCTCACCCCTGGTAGCCACAAATCCACAAATTCTCTTTTTCTATGTAGATTACTATATGTAAGATCACATAGTATTTGTCTTTCTCTGTCTGACTTAATTTCACTTAACATAAAGCCTTAGAAGTCTATCCATGACCACAAATGGCAGGATTTCTCCATTTTTAAGGCTCAATAATATTCCATTGTTTACATATGTGGATTTTCTTTATCCATTCATCCATCCATGCACACTTTGGTTGTTTCCAAGTCTTGGTTACTATAAATAATGTTTCTATGAACGAGAGGTGCAGACGCCTTTCAGAATTAGTGTTTTCATTTCCTTTTTATATATACTTAGAAGTGGAATTGCTGGCTCACATGGTAAATCTACTTTTAATTTTTTGAGGAACTTCCATACTGTTTCCCATAGTAGCTATACCAACTTACAATCCCACCAACATCCATATTTATCTCTTGTCTTTTGAATGATGGCCAAACAGGAGTGAACTAATATCTCACTATGGTTTTGATTTGCATTTCCCTAATGACTATTGATGCTAAGCAACTTTTCGTATACCTGTTGGCCATGAATATCTTTTTTTGAAAAAACATCTAAGGTCTTTTGTCTACTTTTTAATCAGGTTCCTTGGGGATTTTTGCAACTGCTGTATGAGTTCTTTATATGCTTTGGATATCAATCTCCATCAAATATCTGGTTTGAAAATATTTTTTCCCAGTTCATTGGTTGCTTTTTCATGGTTTTCACCACAGCCAGAGTTGCTTTAAAAAAAAAAAAAAAAAAAAGTAAATACCTGGCACAGATATAGAATCCTCTGCACACCTGTGACAACTGCTCTAATGATCTGAGGTCCAGGTCGCTGGACACCACCCAACGGAAGACGTACATCAGGACCTCCATTGGCAGTGCTGCAAAGGAAACCATCCTCAGTGACTCTCCTTCTCTCCTTCCTACCTGTCACTTGACTGTCACATTCTCAGTGCAGATATTTTTACTCCTAAAATTTTATAAACCACCCTTCAGATTGTCTCAGAGCTGAGAAGTGTATTTAACTACCCAAAACAAATAATGGCTCCTAACATCAAGACACAAATATCTTTGTCTTTTCAATATATAACATCTCTGAAGCTACTTTCCCCTTTCCTGTGGAAGATCATTTCATTGTCAAGATATATAAAAATGCTACAAAAATAATCTAGTATGTATACATATGTATGATCTGCACTGCATATGCTAACATTAAAAAATTATTTTCATCTCCTTGAAAATTTTCAATTGTCCTCCCTTGAAAAGTTCCCATAGCTAATTAAACAACACTCAACACATGAAAAGAAAGAGAAAACATTCATTTTTAAACACTCAGCCTGTTTCAGGACTCCTGTCCAACTTGGCTGAAGTGCCTGAAGATACCAGCATTTCTCCAGTTTTCCTAGGGCTGCCCCACCAACTCAAGATATTCACCCTCTTAGACCATCACCATAAAGAGGATGGCACCCTCAATCAACTACACTACAAATTCTACTCTACTTCAGACCTTGAGAAGCTTGTCTACACAAATTAATTATAATTAGACTCCCCACTATCCTTGGAACTAAAGCAGCTGTATGACAGTTATCTGACCTTATAAGTTTGGAAAACAAATCTAAGGAAAAGTATTTCTGAGTTACAAGGAGCATGAAGTCACACCTGATATATGGGTCTGACTGCTCTCGAGTTCAGGCTGACACAGTTTGAGCACAGACTCTTGAAACGTGAGCTGCTGTTGGAAGTAGGACAGGAGGTCTGCCATCTTACTGTCATCATCAGTATCTTCAATGCTAAGAAAAGAAGGGAGGTGAATAAACCCAGTGCCCCAGTCTATACAACACAGCTTTGAAACTGATTTTTCACAGTACTTTCAAATTTGCTTTAGAAAAAGTCATCTAAAAGCAAACTTCTTACTACTCTTTTTCAAAAATATGGTTAAAAAAAAATGGTAAAAGTTTACCCTGCCCTGCAAAGGGATACCATACCAACTTTTTGAAGAAAAAAGCTTCAGCAATTCCCACAGAGGAAGAATTAAAAATTTTTGGATATAGGTGTTGAGATTTAATTAATTAGTTTTATGATAAGGTAGAATTTCATGAATTAGTAAAAAAGATAATTTGAAATGATTTTTTAAAAATCATATGTAAATATATCCTTTTAAGTGACCATAATCCATTCTAATTGAATAAAAATAAAATATACAGATGTCATCTGAGGTACTTACTTACCAGGAAGGCTTTCTAATATAGGTACCTTATAACCCTTCCTTTAGAGGAAAATATATAATTTAAAAAAGCGGGGTCCATGAGTAATCTATCAGCATAAACAAATGTGTAGTTAGGAGTTCTAGAAAAATATCTAGCTTTCCAGTTTTGCTGAGGGTAACATTAAAAATGATCAGACTTACAAAAAAGCTGGATGAGGATGAAGTTAGAAAACCAGGAAGGGCTTATTAAAAGACAACAAAATGGACATGTGGCTGAGGCTGGAGGGATTGCAGGGCTCTGCTACCAGCCCTTTACAGGAGGCAAAAAACCAGCAGAGGCTTATAGGGCCTATTAGGTCTGATAAGAAACAACTATTATTTTGAAAGAATTTTTAGAATATCTGGGTCTGTATGACAGGATATGAGAGAAAGAAATGCTGTTTTAATGTTTTAATACAACCTTTCTTAACAGCACCTGGCATCTATTTATAAAACTGGCTAAGACCTGGGTCTAAATGACTCTCCCTAAATTTAAAGAAGGTTTAGAAAAACCTTGAACAAGTCTTTTTGAGTATGAACTACCTCATGTTGTTAAATCTAACTTGGTGAACAATTATTATTAGCACCAAAGTTCAAACAGGCAACAAATGCTGACTTCAATGGGATATTTTTAATATGGCTTAGTCAAAGCTTAAGTGTTAATACTATGAGCAGTTAAAAAAGGCAGTCAGCATAAGTTATCGATAAAGGTAACTTCTTAACCGTTTCATGCCAGAGGTAACGTAAGACTGACTGATATAATATCTTATTACAAAAATTCTACTTTTCTAGGTTTCTTTTATGAGCAACTTCAAAGTATTGGCTTAAAAATATGTTAATTTACTCCTTTCAGTAATTACTGCTATTATTACAAGAAAAAAAGAAAGAAAAAACTCTTTCATCATCTTATTTTTGTTGTATGTTTAAAATGTGCATTTCTATATTTTAATCTTAAAATTTCCCTAATTAAAAAATTTCTACAACTTTATAAACAAGTCTTCATACTAAAGCATATCTGGCCCTTGTGCTTTTAAAGAGATGTTAGTCTTAACAATATTCTATCTACAACCAAGTCTGACTAGAGTCTAGCATTTTCCTAATAAAAAACCTTTTTAAAAATGTATGGTTTCAAACAGATACAAAAGGAGAAAGACTAGTGTAATAAAACCCCATGTACCCAATTTCAACCATTATTAACCTTTTTCAGCTTTGGCCTGATTACATTTTAATCATTTGACTTTATAGATTTCAGAAAGTTGAAACATGTCCATTAATTTACTCTTTTTAGTAATCACTGCTTTTATTAAAAGGAAAAAAAAACCTCTTTTATTACCTTATTTTTGTTATATTTGTTTAAAATGTGCATTTCTATACTTTAATCTTAAAATTTCCCTAATTAAAAAATGTCTACAACTTTATAAACAAGTCTTCATACTAAAGAATATGAAACTTAACAGAATTAGCACTGTCTTCTTATCACACTAAGAGTCAACAGGGCAAAGACGCTTAACTTTAACAAATTCTATATATTACTGTCTATCAAATTATATACGCACTAGCTGTTTCCAACGCCATCACCATCTGGAGACCGGGTATAAGTAATCTTGAACTCTATATCAGGTACAAGTTGCATAGCCCTACGATAAAACTTGATGGCTAAAAGAAGAAATAAAGCTAAATTAGCTATGACCACACATTTTTGTCATTTCCTTTGATTACGCTAACTGTGGTTTAATTTGGTAACTTTCTTTACAAACAGCCAAATTCCCCTTTTCTACATGCAACATGAGCAGTGAACAAACTCATTTTCAAACCCTACTAGTTCAGAAATAGTCTTTTTCTGAAGCACTCACATTACAGAAACTTAAGATGTTGCATTTTACCCTTATCTCTTAGCCCATCTTTTTCCTCAGCCTCTCACATATTGTCAGAAGTGATTTTATAGGTAGTTGTCTTTCTCTGGGCTTTGAAAATGCCACTGCTGTAGCCCCAGCAAAAACAACTTTAAGCAAACTACTTTCTGGGTTGCGGAGCTTAGGAAAATCAAATGCTTCCTCCTGAGTAGGATAAGGTTTTTTTTTTTTTTTTTAATTTATCCTTCAACTCCATCTTCTTTTACTCCAGCTGCCTGTTATTTAGCTAAATAACCTATAAACTTGTTTTTAAATAAATCTCCTGGCCAGTGGTTTAGAACTAGACCAGTGAGAAATCATATAACTTGGGGCTGCAGAAGCTGGTTAGTTCTTTTCCCTCAGACCAAGCCCATTCATTTCATCCACTCTACCGTGTTCTGCCACTTGGGGTGAGTTACTGTACACTACGCAGAGATAGGGCTCTCACAGGCTAATAAAGACTGAGGAGGGATGTCATCATTTGGGCCCTTTTCATATGTCAGAGTGAAAACACCACTAGAAGAAACTTGCAAATAAATGCAACAATTTTGAAAATGTTATCTGGGGGGCATTTTCCAACGACTCAAGCACTAGCATTTTTTCCATGCCCCAATTAATAGCTTTTCTATCACGAAATGAAAGCCTAATTATAAACCTAATCTGGTAAACAGCCTCATCTCTTGGTTTACTTACATATTTCTACAGACCCAAAAAAACAGATAATAAAGGCTAAAGGGTATTCCTTTTTGTATAATGTAAATTAAAATTGAGAAAAAATGTACACGTTCCTCAACCTGTCCTGTATATTCTCCTGCTCTGAAGAAACACTTACCTATAAAATAAGCATATCCTATTTTTCACTAAGTAACAATATTTTTAAGACTTTAATAATTAATAAATGTTAAACTCTAAATTAGAAAAGGCTATTTTACTCATTCTACCCATATGACAATGTTTCTTAGCAATATTTTTTGGAAAGAGATGGGTTATATAAAAGTACAATTTTTATTTTGCATGCCTTAAAAAAAATCTCAAATTTAGAGACTGATGTTCTCATATATTCCAGTTTTTTAAAAAACTGGTCAGTAATGAAGAGATGTTATTCAGAAATGTCAGGACAAGATGACCTGGGATCTGAATTTTTTACCTTCATAAAGAGCTCCATTTTGTTCTTCTTCTACTGCTTTTAGGAAGAGTTCTCGAGCCTATAAAAACAAGCAGTGAAAAACAATATTTGAAAATCTGTATTAAAAATGAGTTTGAGTGGTGTACGGATGGCCTTTTCAACAATCATGCTACAGCAGTTACATATCTACTAGCAAAACAGTGAATTTCAACCTCAACTTCACAGCTTACAGAAAAAGGTAACTCAAAAATGGATCAAGGACTCAAAAGTAAAACTTTAAAAACCTTTAGAAAGAAAAAAAAACCTGGAGACTTGGGTGAGGCGTTCTTATACTTGACACCAAAAGCACAATCCATAAAAGGAAAAGTTAATAAATTGAACCTCATCAAAATTAAAAACTTTTGCTCTGTGATGCTCTCTTAAGAAAATGAAGACAAGCTACAAAGTGAAAGAACTTACAAGCCACATATTCAACAAAGGACTTGTATTTGGCATGCATAAAGAACTCTTAAAATCCAACAGTAAAAACATGAGCAAATCTGATTAGAAAAGACAAACATTTTTTCACAGAGGGGCCTATAAAGATGGGAAACAGCACATGAAAAGTTTTGTAACATCATTAGCCATTAGGGAGACACAAGGACCTATCAGAAAGGCTAATATTAAAAAGTAATGACAACACCAAGGGTGATGGGGATGCGGAGACACTGAGTCGCTCATACACGGCTGGAGGGAACACAAAACGGTGCAGAAGCCCAGGAAAACAGAGTGCAGCTGCTTTTCACCAAATAGGCACTTTCCGCAAAACTCAGCAACTGCACTTACATAGGCCAGAGAGGTGAAAACGTGTGTTCATGCAAAACCCCGCACATGAATATTCATAGTGGCGCCAGCAAGAGCAGCCCCTGACTGGAAACCTCAACAGGTCCCTCAACAGGTGAGGGGTCCCTCAAAGTGGGGTATGTACACACCATGCAACACGACTGAGCAGGAAGAAAGTGGCAAGCTACTGACACACACAACAACTGGGAGGGACCGCAAAGGAATTACACATTTTCTTGAATATCATATGAATATTACAGAAAGAGGCACCAGAGTAGAGGTTGCCAGGGGTTAGGAAGGGCTGGTGGGGGAGGTGAGGAAGAGAGCATATAACTAAGGAGGTAGGGAAAGGGGGCCTTGTGGTGACAAAGCAGTTCTATATCTTGATTTTGATGGTAGCTACATAAAGGGACGTGTGTAATAAAAGTTGCAGAGAACTATTTATATACACTCCCACAGTCAAGTGCCTGGAAATCTGAATAAGCTCTGGATTGTACCAGGGTTCTATCTACTTCCAGTAAGTCTAGCTGAGGAAGGCATCATCGTCAAGGGAGGATGGGAGGCGTGCACAAGACTCTCCTGGGTCATGAACCTGTGAGTATGTCCAAACTAAACTGAAATAAAGCAAATATGGACGCCTTTTGTTGTCACGGTAATGTTGATTATTTAACAGCAAATTTTTGTAAATGAAAACTTGGGTCTAAGAGTGTGAAGATGACAGCCCCTGTGGAGTAACAGGATAATAGTAATCCCCCTACATCCCTGGGCTCCGCATTCTCAGGCTCAACCATCTGCAGATCAGAGATGTTTGAAAAGAATTCCGGAAAGTTTTGAAAAGCAAGACTTGAATTTGCTGCACACTAGCAACTATTTATGTAGCACTGACATTGTACTTGTAACTATTCACAGAGCATTTACATTGCACTGGGTATTACAAGTAAGCTAGAAAGGATTTAACATATACTAGAGGATTTACAAGCTTACACACAAACACTACACTGTATCATACAAGGAAGGTGAGCAACCAAGGACACAGAGGGACCAACGTGGTGAAATCTGAAATGGTGGGCTGTGTGTGCTTTGTGTGATCAAGTATGAGAAAGAGGTGAACCACTAGAAAGCATCTGAAATTTTCCAAGACAAAGAAGTGATCACTGCATCACTAAATTTATTCAATTCAAAATATAACCAAATACTACATTAAGGCCTTTGGGAAGGTGTTAGCATTTGTACAAAGTTTTCCTCTTTGGGGAATAAATTCAAAGGAATCTATCTTTTAGAGACCAGATGTATTACTAAAGAGTCCCAGCAAGACAGTGTACCTGTAGCAAAGGAGGAGTAACATATCATCCAAAGACCTACAAGAAGTCCTGAGGGATGGAGACACTGGCACACACGTCGACATCTTTCCATGTACAACGCCCATAACACTCACCTTTTCTTCTTTCGCCAGCTCCTGCTTTCCTCTGGTGTCCGCTGCTCTCAGCAAAGAGCCTCGCGCTGCTCTGCACGGTCGAGATTCTAAATTGCCTGAGCCTCCACCCGGGGCAAGTTCAAACATCCACTGAGCTCGGAACCTCTGGAGTTGTGCCTGGGACGGGGAGAAGGATGCCTTAGGACCTGCCGAGGAAGAGGAGCTCACCTCTGGAACAATCTGTCAATAGTCCAACCCTAATGTCCACACACATACATATTCTTGGATGAGAAAACACAGTCTTTAAATTACTACCACTAAATACTTGTTATCTTCCAAGATAATTTTTGCTTAAGACTTTGAAGAAATAGTGAAAGTTTGCTAAAATAAGATTTTATATACAGGAGAAATCTAATGGTACAGGGAAATCAAATTTTAACTGGAATTGAAAATATAAGCCATCACTTGATGTTTTCAAGCTTTCTACTTGGAATACATCATCTCAAAATTCTGTGGGTAAGCCTCAACTCTGTAATAACCATTCTTTTTTTAAGAAATTATTTTTTTCTAAATATGCATCATTAAAAAATTTTTTTAATATAGAATAAGTGAAGCCTTCCAGTGTGATGGGCTCTGGTGTGCTGCCTAGATACCCACCTCCACATCTGGAACTGTTGGGTATGCTACCAGAAAATAGCCCTCAGCTGTCTGCCCTGTGGTTAAGGCCTCAGCAAGACCACACCTTCTTCCCAGGTGGGCCCCACCTAAGGACTAATCAATAAAAGTGATCAGTGACTGATAAAATTCTTCTTGTGGCTGATTATCTCTTCAAATGTTTAATAAATGTTTAATATATTATATATTATAAATTAATTATATATTTTGTCCATTAGTTGTCCATTTTCATCTATCTTATGTTCTTACTAATTTTATAAGGATATTATATCTACATGAGAGAGATCAACCCTCTCTCTCTACATGGTAAATAGTTTTTCCAGCTAATTATTTCTCTTGATTTAGAAGATCTTTTGCTATACCTAGGTCTCAAACTTTTAGATGGTCAAATCTGTCAGTGTTTTTAAGGTGATGGGTGTTACTCATGCTTATGCCTTGAACACTTTAAATCCATATACTGAATGACATAGTAGCCACTGATATTCCTTTTTACAGGAAAGGAAATCCATAACATAGTTATAACTGAAGCATTTCAAAAACCAGTATGAAAATACAGCTACAGTCAATGCAAATAAGGACCTAAGAATCTTCGTAATTATGACCAACTTCTGCTTATGTATGGAAAGCAACAGAATAAGAACTGAAGCACAAATGAAGAAACATACCTGCAAATCCGTCTCAGCAGGGCTTTCGTTTTCATCATCATCATCTCCTTCCCTGACAGCTTCGGAATGACAATCTTCCTCAGCTTCTGCCTAAGGAGAAGGGAAACAAACAAAGCTGAAGAACATGCAAGACACCAGTTTCCCTGGGTAACCTACACTGCCTACTGAGCTACCTGCCCAGCGAAACACATAGTTGTCTCTCTCTAGATAAATTCTTCACAGATGAGGAAAATGATTCCAGTTGGAAAAATCTGGTACTTTAACTTTTTAATACTGTAGAATAAACTACTTCACTGGTCTCCAGCTTAAAATGTTTGGTAGGTGGTTAAAAAGAACACTTTGTTTCAGATTTGTTTCAGAAAGTAACAGTTAGTGGCAGTACAGAGTTCAACAAACAGCTTTTGTTTCATGGATCATTTAAAAGAGGATATATAGCCCTCCAATATTTTGATGATCTGAGGCAAAGAGCCAACTCATTGGAAAAGACCCTGATGCTGGGAAAGACTGAGTGTAGAAGGAGAAGAGGGCATTAGAGGATGAGATGGCTGGATGGCATCACTGACGCAATGGACATGAACTTGGGCAAACTCCAGGAGATGGTGAAGGACAGGGAGGCCTGGCATGCTGCAGTCCATGGGGTCGTGAAGAGTCAGACACCACTGGGTGACTGGACAACAACATATAGCCCATATATGATTGTCCTTTCTTTATATAAATGGAATGTTATTAATGTGTGAATGACTTTGTTAATATCTTAAATGTACTAGAAAAACTCATTAAAATCAAAGACATGTTAACAGTGAAGGTTTTTTATAAAGAAGACCCTTCCTTTTTAAAAAATAAATCCAGGTTTATTATATATTGGATTAACTTAAAGTGGAATAAAGGGCTGGAATTACTGTGCCTGGCTTAGGACTTAACAGAGGCCCCAGGTCAGTATCCTTCCATTTTATCCTTTTAGTCTCCATAAACGTTTGCTAAATAAAACTGAATCCTACCTTCCACTGAAAATGAAATGCTGCCCAGGTGCAGTCTGTTACCTAACACACCTCTTAGCAAATAAGACTTGCTCAACACTTTAAGTGTTCAATCCTATAAAGAAATGCCGCAATCAGGGAAGTGATCTAGAAAGTTAGTTATAAATAAAAATAATACAATCTATTTAATGTTACTCATTTCAAACACAGTAAGTTTTACAGTTGACAGTTTGGGTTCTAATTTGCTCCTGGGACTAAGATGTTTGTATTAGCACCTATCTTTAAGCACAGCAACGAGATACACTTGTACTACTTCATAGCACAACACAAACAAGCCTGGCTTCCCATCTTATCTCTTGCAAGCAGAACTTACCACAGAGGGGCCTGTAAGAGGTGAACTAGTTAATATATGCTAAAGTGTTTGGCACTCTGGGAAGGCTGAGTTGGTGAAAAAATAAACGAGAAAGGCCAGAGACTCAGATGAACTTCCAGAAAACTGGAAAATATAAGTATTGTCAAATACATTTTTTTTTTCGGTCTCTTTAAGCTGAGAACTTGCTCAGTCGTGTCCGACTCTTTGCGATCCCATGGACTGTAGTCTACCAGGCTTCTCTGTCCATGGGATTTTCCAGGCAAAAGTACTAGAGTGGGTTGCCATTTCATTCTCCAGGGGATCTTTCTGACCCAGGGATCAAACCCAGGTTTCCTGCACTGCAGGCAGACACTTTACCCTCTGAGCCACCAGGGAAGCCCCTTACTAAGAACATCACTAATGCAAATTACACAATAAAAGAGTTTGAATTTATAGATCTAACAAGTGTATTTCTCTCCCAAATAAGGGTCTGCTTTATTACTGTAAACTTTAAGGACAGCTAATGGAAGGGGACCTTAGTCCCTGGTGTATCTCAGTAATTCAGCCTCCACCTCCAACCCAACAAGTCCTCCCAAACTGCCCTCAAGAGCTCCCCCTGCTCTCTCTCCTGCCACCCCTCACCCAATTTTTGCACGTTCCTTCTCTCAGCATCTGGAATGCCAGTGTCCTCTTCCTCCCACTTGGTGACTGCTGCTCATCCTTCAAGACTCAGCTCAGGGACTACCCCAGTAGGAAACATTTTCTGATCCCTTTACTTGCATCTTTTGTTTTCCCATTACACTTGTGCTGGTATCACAGCACTGAAGAATTTTGTTGAGATTTCATCTCTTTCACTAGAATTAGTGCACTGGCAACAAGATCTGGGGTCTGGCACTATGCCAAGCTGATAAGTGCTCGAAATATTGGCTGAATTAACAAATAAAATGCCATGAAAATATATAATGCGTATCTCAAGGATGAGGTAAGGAGACAGGAAATGGATAATACAGACAGCATCTTTCTTCTTCCCTGAGTTGTGTTATAATAGAGCTCTAATCCACTGTGACTTTGATTTTGACAGTACGATGACAAAAACAAATCAAATTTGGGGTTTTACTGCATTTTTCAACTCAAATACCACTTGAAATAAGCAGGTCTTCGGCTATCACGAAGAGATTTTCACTTTGTTTTACATAATTGAGTTTGACCTAACACCACTTTTCACCAGAGTAGCTCATGGGTTCATCATTTTACTGTTTCACAGATGGGGTTAATACTCAAAGTTAAGCGCTTAATCCTGGTCAGGGAACTCTCTAAAAGTTTAGAAGCAGAGTTAATTAGCGTTTTTTACTCTCCAAATTGACTTCATAAACTCATTCAACCATTCATACATTCATAAACACTGGGTGTTTACTATAAACTAATGAGTTTGGCATCATTTCACTCTTGAAGATTCAACTTGGCCAGAGATTAGTTTCTCGCATCGACAATTTATTGGAAGCCAAAGCAAAGTAGCATGGGACAGAGACTACCTGTGCCAGCACGCAATAGAAATGCGACAGAATCCCTCAAACCGCCAGCCAAAACCCTGCCCCAGGCACCGCCGCGTCCTGGGACAAGTGCGTCCTAAACTCAAGACGCCTTAAAAGGCTAGAACGGCGGCTCCCTGGGCAGGTTTTGTTTCTGTTTTTTTTTGCGGGGAGGGGCGGAGATCAACAAGTGTCTCCACTTGCCAAAGCTCCCTCCAGATTTCAGATACTGCGACGGCTCACCTCAATCTATGTTCGCTGCTTTTAATAAAGGCAAGAGATTGGTTCAATGTCCTCATCAGGCCGAAGAGAGGCATTTTTCTCGGCCGTCCAGCAATCCCTCTCTGCTAACCTGGAGTCCCCACCGGCGTGTGTGGGCGGTGGGGGGAGGGGGGGGTCTCCGCAGAAGTAACTCCGGGGATCCAGCAAGGCTGGCACCATCCTTTCCCTCTCCCTCAGGCCAGGACCCCAGGATGGTGGTAGCCTTGCAGACCCCACCCCTCGCAGGTTCCTCCTCCCCACTTCCCTGGGGCTCCCCGCAGGCCCGCCCGCCGTCCGCCCGAGCCCCTGGGCGCTTTACCATGCTGGCTGGCCGGCCGGCCGCGGCCGATGGGCTCTCGGCGCCCCCTCGGCACCGCCCCCGCGAGGAGGTGCGCTGGGAGTCCGGTGTCTACTCCTGCCGTCTGCTGCAGCGGGGCTTAGCAGAGTTCTCGGTCGGAGAAGCGCACCAGGCATCGGCAGTAACTGCGGGCCCGGCGTACGGCAGCCATCTTCGCGGGGCAGAGGGCCAGATCGTGGCGCGCTGGGCGGCGGCCGGGGACTCGCGGAGCGCAGGGACGCCGGGGGCCCGCCGAGACCAAGGACTCTGCGCGAACCGGAGTGCCGGCCCTGCTGGAAACCCCGGACGCCGCAGCGGAGCTGCTCGTCTGCTGCGGAAACCTGCGCCGGCGCGGCGAGCATGCGCACTGCCGACCTGCCGTCGCAGGGCTCCGCGGCCCCCTCGCAGCCCGGTGGAGCGTGAGGGACATTCGCTTGGTTTACGCGCGAGGCACAGCCCGGGGTAGGTCATCGGGTGTCCGAAGGCCAAACTCGACCTAGTGTTCGGTTCAGTGAACTTATGCAAACTTGCTGCTGCTGCTAAGTCGCTTCAGTCGTGTCCGACTCTATGCGACCCCATAGACGGCAGCCCAGCAGGCTCCCCCGTCCCTGGGATTCTCCAGGCAATAAGACTGGAGTGGGTTGCCATTTCTTTCTCCAATGCGTGAAAGTGAAGTCGCTCAGTCGTGCCCGATTCTTAGCGACCTCATGGACTGTAACCCATCAGGCTCCTCCATCCATGGGATTTTCCAGGCAAGAGTACTGGAGTGGGGTGCTCAAACTTCGAGTTAAGACCCTCAGGCAAGCGGTCCTAAGGCATCGAATTGGGTGCTCGGGATGGTCGCTACTCGGTTTTCGGCGACAGTGGCTAGAATCCCAATCCAGGACTGCAAGGAAACAGTGGAATTCCACTGTCGTAAGGCTGTCATAATTACTAAGCTTCTCAAAAACACGGTTCTGGAGGATGAGAAAAAGAGGCACTCAGGAAAATAGCAGGAGAGAAAACTTAGCCCCCCACCCCTCGCAACGCACGTCGCACTGCAAACCCCATCATGCAACGCGAGGAGGACGCTGGGGCTCTACAGCCCCGATAGACTGAGGCGACGGCTCCCGTGGCACACTGGGATTTGTAGTCAGCCGTTCCACGTAGAGCGCCTGTAGTCACACGCTATTCTGGCTCCGCCTCTTAAAGCCCAAACAGCTGATTTCACTTCCGCAGAAGGCATTCCGGTTTGGCTGGCGGTATATTACTTTCCAACACTTGACATTGTTTTAAATACTGACTTTGGCATGCTATGTGTAAACCTAGCCTTGGAGCGTCATACCTTCTTTCAGCGAATATTTATGGAGTTTCTGAGGTTTCTACTAGGTGTGGGTTACTAATAGTCACCAGGTTTCCAAGACCCTACTCGTAATTGCACGAATTCACAAGAGTTTAAATCTCTTATCCGTTATTTTATTCTGTTTATTTAGATCTTAGTAATGCAGTACATTTTTCTGCAGAAAAACAGGCAAAAGAAAGTGAGGGGTGCAGAATGGTGAGCTACATTATGGAAGCCCCAACTACTATCTTTTAATATTAGGATCCATCGTTCTGATGGGTATGTTTTCATTTGCCTAAGTCAGCTACCTGTAAAAAGTACGTTCTTACTTAAGGGAGACTAAAAATTTACCAGTTTGTAGTTTTTAAAGGAGACTCTAGGGCTTAGGTCTTTTAATGATGATTTTCCACCCCATGACCTCTTCTAAATCATATTTTGAAATTAAAATGGGAGAAAGACTAGATGTAGTCAAGAAATAGAAGGAAATGCTATATGTGATTCATGAATACAAAAGATCGGTTTTGCAAATGAGGAATGGGGTATTGAAGTATTTTCAGAACTAGTCTATTTCATTAAACTGGTTGAAGGCTCATGACATTATTTCTATTATTCTAGTAAAAAAGTTTAATAAAATAATTAGTATTTGTAACAATAAATTGAGCATCTACTTTATTAAAGTGCTGTTATGTTATCTAAAATTTTAGATAAGTATCCACTCTATCTACTGGACCTTTTTACAGGGTTGTATTATTTCATCATATTATGTAATACTCACATGGTTATAATTTTCCCTAGGCTAGGACTACTGACCTAAGCCACTTACTAGCCCAGCGGACCCTTGTTAAAGGTAGATCAGGACAGTCCATTTGCCAATTGCTTGATCAACTGAGTTTGACTAAAACTGATCATTTTAAATACTTCAAAAATCACTTTTCATGGGGGTGGTTATATGATTTGTTAGGCTGCTTCCTGTCTCCATATCTTTTCATTGATAATGACTTTCAGTTCTCATTTGCCATATGGTTTGGGTGTTATGTAGGTAAACGTGAATGTAGATAAATGTTATACAATTGCCAAGTGGACAGATGACCCTTGCCCATTTGGTACAGGAAGTCTAAGGAAGCTTGGCAGTCTTGTATCTTGTTTCTTCAACAGAAGCAAGAGAAAAGAGGGATTTGGGCCTTTTGCATAGATTCTTTTTGGAAATAATTTTTTCAGTTCTTAGAATTTAAAAGCAAAGTGAGAGAAAACTGATATGAGCTGGGAGATCTAAACTCAGAGAAAGGATTACTGCTTTATTAATTTAAATTGTGTTACTTAGGGCAGTGTGTTTCTCCTGATCTGGGGAGAGGACCCAGCAGTCTGTTTTCACAAGCTCTTGGGGGTGATTCTGATGCCTCCAGTTAAAAGTATGAGAACCCTTGGCTTGGGGCAATTATGTGAATTTAAATCGAGGACCTCAAAGCAATTTCTTTTTTCAAAGTGGTTCAGAGCCAGTCTTCACAGGGATGATTTACCTTTGCAATATAACTAAGGACACAAGTGATGGCGTTTAAGCAGTGTTAAATTTCAAATAACTAGTTACACCCTGAGACCAATCTGTAGAGCGTTACCTAGTGTGTTCTCCACCTGAGTAACAATCCAGTTTTCCAAACTAAAGTTGCTCACAACATAAAAGCTCTTGAAGTTCCAATGGATGCTAACACGCAGTCTGGTTTTTATTTTAAATATTTTTTATTATGGTTAAGTATGATGCAATTTGCCATCTTTAACCACGTTTCGGTGGCATTACAGATATGTTTTTTAAAGCCAGGAAAGCGTGTCCACCATGATCATCTGTAATGGGGTGTCCGAACGTGCGTCCTCGGCCTGCATCTCTCCATCCTGATGCCCTAGGCAGCCGTGTGGAGCTGGAGAGCTCCTCGGCGGTAGGCGGGACACAGGGCCCCTAGGCTACCGCGGGCCCGGGTGGAGAGCGGAGCGCGCGGCTCGGCGCCCCAGGCGGTCCGGCCGCGGTGCAGGGACGCGCGGGGCCAGCGAGGGGAGCTGCAGGGTAACTTTTCCCAGGGAAAGCGACCGGTCGTCCCCACCACAAGCCTCTCAGCCTTTTGTTTGTTTTCCTGCCGGAGGCTGGAGAGCGGCCGGATCCCCGCTGCTCACCATGCGCCGGGCGGCCCGCGCCCCTCGCCGGCGCCCCCGGGCGTCCCTGCGCGGACCCCTCGGCCCGTCCTAGCGGGGGTCGCCCTGACAGGCTTCAGCTCCCTGGCCGGCCCCGCGCCTGCCCTCCAAGGAACCGCGCTCCCCGCAGGGGCGGGCCCTCTCCTGTGCCGCGGCGCCGGTAAGTGGGGTCGGGGATGAGGGGCTTCTGCCGGGTGACCTGTCACTCGGGGTGATGGACCCGAGCCGCGAGGGTCCCCACCCCACCCTCTGCGGTGGCCCCACGAGGGAATGGAGGGCGAGAGGGAGGCTCTCGGGTTGTAGTTTTTCTCCGCGGTCCTGTGGGTCTCTCCTTGGTAGAAAAACTCCGAATTTCCTCCGAGTCTGGAAGATTTTGCTGGGTGTTTACCTTTTAGCGTTAAAGGAGGGGAAAGATCCCGGCCGGATTTGAAGCCCCTTCAGTAGAAGGTGGAGGGACTTGCTTTTGGAATTTACCCGACTAGGCCTTTGGCTGTCCCGCAAGGGGTCTGAGCAAATCTTCACACATTTCTGTGCAACCATTTTTCACTGGGTTTCTTTCTGCTCTGATTTCTTTCTTACTAATCTGAGTAGATGTTATGAGAGAGATGTTGAAGGATTTTTCAGAACCGCCGTTTCTTTTGTAATGCACCTTTTAAAGTTTGACAGTAGCATTGAGGGCTTTTACTTTTAAATAAAAAAGTAGCTGAATGCCTTATTTTTCGGAAAAGAGTATTCGTTTCCACTTATAACTAAATAAAGAGCTGCTCTTGCTGAAGCTGGATTATAGAGAGAAAATATCACCCTGAATTTTGCATCCAGGGCTAGATTTCTCTAAGGTATTGGCACTTGTGTTTTTTATTTTAGCCTGGAGCACTTTTTGTACAGTTTGATAGCTATAGTTTTCATTTCTCACATTTTCCAGTGAGTGGGTTTTCAGGATGTGCCTCCAAAATGAATTGTACTATTGCCGAATATAAAATTAAACCGAGTTTTAAATTTGTGTAGTTAACATATAAATTATTAAGAAGAATTTGTGCCTCAACCATATGTTAGCTGTGCTAGAAGTTAATGTATTCATAAATATGCACATTTGAAATAGTTCTGAACAAAGCACTGCAATTTGGTAAAGAATTTGGCCTTCCTGTCTGTTTGAGAACAAGTAATTGTGGGTGTAGAAATAAGAGCCGTGTTGGGATTCTTTATTTAAAATAATATACCACTGCTTGCTCCCTAAGGTCCAGCCCTCTGCATTGACCCTGCCTGTCCATTTTGCCTTGTCCCCTTCTCCAAAGTTAAAACTAATGGCTGGGCAGGAATGGGCAGCCACATTTCTAAGTGAGACCAATTTAATTTCAGATGATGGAAGGATGTGTTGGAGAGTTGATGGAGCCTGTCTGAGTGGGCAGAGGTCTGTCCTAGCCAAGGGAACTCAATATTTAGTCACAGAGAAATGGTTTTTCTCACTGAGACTTCTTACCTATATTCTGTGTGTAAAGAAGCTAAAAAAAACAGCCTTTGGGGGTTTTATTTGTTGACTATTGCACATCATCAAAGCTCTTTTTTCTATTCCCGTTGTTTTCTTCTCATTGTTTTTTGAGGTTCCTAGTAATGGTGGAAATCCTGTCAGTCTTGAACGTTTGGAATTATCTTTAGCCATCTTTTCCTTCATTTCCTTCATCCTTTCTGTCAATGAGTCATCAAGACCTTTGACCTGTGGTTTATATAGAACCCTTCCTCCATATTCTAATCCAGAGCCTCACCCTTCCTCCTCAGCAGATTGGGGCAGCCTCCCTAGCTGGCTCAGTAAAGTAAAACTAAGAGTCACTTGACTCTTTGCAACCCCATACTGGAGTGGGTAGGCTTTCCCGTCTCCACAGGATCTTCCCAACCCAGGGATTGAACCCACATCTCCCACATTGCAGGCAGCGGAGCCACAAGGGAAGCCCAGCTCTTATAAGTCCTCATTAAATGTTTGCTGAGTGAGTGGATGGATAGGTGGGTGGATGGATAAATGAGTGAATGAATGAGTGAGACACACCACCCCCTTTCTGGTCTCTTCAGCTTCTTGTCCATCTAGTCTCTTAAAACTATCACTTCCTCATGTCTCTCCTTGCCTTGCAACCCTCAGGTTCTCTCCCTTCTCAACTATCCCAAGTCTAAAATAATTTGCCTGATTTTTTGAAGCCTTTCATAACCAGGCCTCACCCTTCCCATCTAAGTCTGATTTTCAGGTCAGCATACATCTTTGCACTCTGTGGGCGTAGTCTTCTCACTGGCCTGTTCTACTAAAGGGGGCCAGAGTAGTCCCTGCTTAGATCACTGGCCTAGAAACCCCCACACTTCTCCCCTCTCTCCTGTGCTAATCTTACCCTTCTTCGGGGAAAGAACCTAAGTCTTCACTTCTTTTATAACATCTTCTCTGTTCATTTCTCTAGCAAGTTTCCAGATATTTGTTTGTTAGGCCTTTGTTATTTTGACTGTATTGATCTCTAATTGATTTAGGTTATTTTAAGCCTCTTTAGGGTTAGTTTTAGTTTAGTCACTCAGTCGTGTCCGACTCTTTGCGACCCCATGGACTGTAGCCTATCAGGCTCCTCCGTCCATGGGATTTTCCAGGCAAGAATACTGGAGTGGGTTGCCATTGCCTTCTGCAGAGGATCTTCCCGACCCAGGGATCGAATCCAGGTCTCCCACGTTGTAGGCAGATGCTTTACCATCTGAGCCACCAGGGAAGTCTCTTTAGGGTTGGAGTGGTATTTTTCTGCATGGTAAGGTGGGGTTGTGGGCTTTGAACGCAAGCAGAATTGAGATTGGGGCTCATCCTCTGTACTCGTGTGGCCTTATGGATTCTTCAAGCATTAGGTTGCATGTTCATGCTCAGTTGCTAAGTTGTGTTGGACTCTTTGTGACTCCATGGGCTGTAGCCCTCCAGGCTCCCCTGTCCCTGGGATTTTCCTGGCAAGAATACAGGAGCAGGTTGCCATTTCCTCCTCCAGGGGATCTTCTGGACACAGGGATCAAACCCGGGTCTCGTACATCTCCTGCTTTGGCAGGCAGACTCTTTATCACTGAGCTACCTGGGAAGCCAGTCGTCATATGTAAGATAGGGGAGCTGCCTCCCCATCTGGCTGCAGTGTGGAGATGGTCTAGGTATCTGAACACTTCCTGGAACACACCTGACAAAAAATCTGCTCATCCCTCCACAGTGACTGGAAGAGCCCTGAACAGGTAGCAGATATTTGGTAGATGTTTGTCAACTGACTTGGAGTCAAGTCATGGCTCGGCTTGGAGGCCTCGATGATGACAACCATGTAGAATCCTCAGTAAGTGTTATCCTGCCCTTACTTAAAATGGCTTGAGCTTAGGTTATTCCTGGCTACAGCTCTGTTTCTGGGATCTGCTGCTGTTTTTCCATGTGAACCTTGCCAGGAACAAGGACGCCTTTAAATTTTTTCTTCTTTTTCACTGCTTCTTTGCAGCAAGCTCCTCCATTTCATTTTGCAGGATCTTGCTGAGTTGGAGTTGTACATAGCGTTTCTGTCTTTCTGATCGTGGGGGTATGTGTGAGTGTGTGTATTTATGGAAGGGCAAGTTGCCTAGCGGTTTCTGGGCAGAATTTTGGGCACAGTGACCTTTCTGTGCATGTTGATCTGTCAGCCTGTGGATAGGGTCTTACTTAACCATAAATTGTTTCATCAGCTCTCTTGGATGACCATGGCCTTCTGAGAAAGGCCTGTAACTAGAGCATCAGAAACCTCCTATCTGTGGACCTCAGTGTTTGTGGTTTCTGTGGGTGACTGGGAAAATGTACAAAGAGAGATGTGTGCCAGGTGACTTACACAGTGTAACTGGGTTCTAGACTGACTGTGCTTACCTTGAAACAGTTTTAACATCTTTATGTGTACAGAGTGTTTGAGAAAATTACCTGGTGAAAACAATTTACTGAAGCAAATCAAATTTAAGGGGCAAATTACATTGAAATGCTGTTATGGCAGGTAGAAATCAGAAACACCTTTACTGGTAGCCAAGAAGTAGAAGCAGCAGCAGAGAGTCCTTTCGAGATGGTAACCAAGGCTGATGTAAAATTCACACTCACTGTCTCTGCTCTTCGTGAGGTGCTGTCCGATGCTAGGAAAATTCTGCTGCTTACTAGAATCCAAGGGAAATACTCAGTCCAAGCAGAGAGCTTCCTTTCTTGATTCCTTGCAAGGAAACAAGCATCCTTGCGCATTAAGTACCTGGCTCGCTGTGATTTGAAAGTTGAAACTTTCATAGAAAGGGCGCCTGGATTTGAACTCATGTGTGCAGCTGGCTTCAGATCCTGGGAGCCCTGACTTGTAAAGCCAACTCAGAGTTTGAAAAAAAAACACATCTTTGGAGAGCTGTCACTTTTTTTGTATGTCATTTCAGGGTTAGTAGCCTTCCTATCTGGAGAAGGCAATGGCAACCCACTCCAGTACTCTTCCCTGGAAAATCCCATGGACAGAGGAGTCTGGAAGGCTGCAGTCCATGGGGTCACTGAGGGTTGGACATGACTGAGCGACTTCACTTTCACTTTTCACTTTCATGCATTGGAGAAGGAAATGGCAACCCACTCCAGTATTCTTGCCTGGAGAATCCCAGGGACGGGGAGCCTGGTGGGCTGCCGTCTATGGGGTCGCACAGAGTCAGACACGACTGAAGTGACTTTTCAGCAGTAGCAGCAGCAGCCTTCCTATCGGAGAAGGCAATAGCAACCCACTCCAGTACTCTTCCGTGGGAAATCCCATGGATGGAGGAGCCTGGTAGGCCTCAGTCCATGGGGTCGTACAGAGTCGAACACTACTGACGTGACTTAGCAGCAGCAGGAGCCTTCCTATACTTTTTACAAAAGAGGAAGTGGGCATTTTTAATCGCCTATGGAAACAGTGTCCGAGTGTCCTCCTGGACACCCTTTGCTTTGAAAGTGAATTTATTAATGATCGATTTAACTCACAAAAGTGAGTGAGGAAACAGTAAGCCATATATACATATTACCTTGGCTGTTAAAAAGCACATGTTTTCCTAAATTGTTGTGAAACTTTTGAGAAGGATTCATAATTTTTATGCCCTGGTCTCTACAGAGCTGTTCAGTTTTGCAAAGTATATATGAGGGATGGCAGCAGAAGTGGGGTTGATGGTATAGGAAAATTGTGTTAAGTCGCTTCAGTCGTCTCCAACTCTTTGAGAGCCAGCTCTTCGAGACTCTTATGGACTGTAGCCCACCAGGCTCCTCTGTCCATAGGACTCTCCAGGCAAGAATACTGGAGTGCGTTGCCATTTCCTCCTCCAGGGAATCTTCCTGACCCAGGGATTGAATCCGCATCTCTTACATTTCCTGCAGGGGCTGGAGGGTTCTTTACCACTGTGACCTGTGCTTGGTCAGTCATTGTGTCCGACTCTTTGCGACCCCATGAATTGTACACCTCCAGGTTCCTCTGTCTATGGGGATTTTCCAGGCAAGAATACTGGAGTGGGTTGCCATGCCCTCCTCCAGGGGATCTTCCCGACCCAGGGATCAAACCAGGTCTCCCACATTGCAGGCAGATTCTTTACCATCTGAGCCACCAGGGAAACCACTAGCACCCCCAAGTTTACAACAGTCAGAATGACCCTTTACAAACCCGTAAGTTACTCATTCATTCATTAATCCATTCAACACATCATTATTATGAGCACCTATTCAGGCCAACTGGATGCCAGGTATCTATCTGGGTGCTAGGAGTACAGTTGTGAAAGGAACAAAACCTCTGCCCTTAGGGAGCTTATATTCCCAAGATACACACAGTCTGTATATGTAACCCTGTGACTCAGGGGTAAACGCGGGTTATGCAGAAAAGGCTCAAGTGCGTCTGCCTCCTTGCAGGGTTTCCCTGTGTTTAAAGGGTCCACACACCATGCCTTGCATGTCCTGCCTGCTGCCTGTTTTTGAAAACAGACTTGTGCTGGATGCAGCCATCCCCATTAGTTTGCGTGTCATCTGTGATGGCTTTTGTGCTACAGCAGAGGACTTGAGTAGTTGTGACAGAGACATGTCACCCTCACAGCCCAACGTGTTTACTGGCCCTTCACAGAAAACATTTGCGGACCACTGCTCTGTTTTATTTTTATGTTAAGCATTTTCTTCCTTAACACGTGTCATTCATTTGTTTTGTTATTATGCATGATTGTGAAGCATCTTAATGTTGCATGAGCTCTGCTGTGATTTAAACGTGCTGTGATATTTGAGTAGAGCTTGAATATGAGACATGTTATGACTCCCTCCCTCATCTTCACCTCAACCTTTCTTGCCCAGCCTTAGAACAGAGGGTGGTCAACAAGTGAGCAGCTGAGGCCCAGACCACGACCACCGCCTCCCTGAAGCTGGGAGACTGTCACCCAGGCTCATACACAATTTCCCATTAGTCAGGGGCAAGTTATTCTTCCTCTGGGTCTTCAATATTTCCTTTCTCTTTGGTTCTTCACAGCCCACAACCTGCATAGAATGAAGGTTCCTATTGTTGTTCAGTTGCTAAGTCATGTTCGACTCTTTGCAACCCTATGGACTACATCACACCAGGCTCCTTTTTCTTTGACTGTCTTCCAGAGTTTGCTTAGATTCATGTCCATTGAGTAGGTGATGCCATCCAACCATCCCATCCTCTGTCGCCCTCTTCTCCTTTTGCCTTCAGTCTTCCCCAGCATCAGGGTCTTTTCCAATGAGTTGGCTCTTTGCATCAGGTGGTCAAAGTATTGGAGCTTCTATGGGTCCTAGTCTAGAAATAATCTACAAGCAGTGGAAGACTTTCCTTTGGGATCAACGCATCTGGCCCTTTGCAGGAGAAGTGATAGAAGGTTCTAGAACTTTCTCCGGGGACCCAAGACCTGGTGTGTGAGTTCTTCTCTCAGGAGCTCAGGTTGAAGGAGGAAAGGGAGGTCAGGGTATGAAACAGCCTCTGTGGAACAGCAGAGGGCAACCCAGGTAACGGTTTGCTTCTTCCATCCTTCCAGTTAAAGGCAGTGTGTGCATGATTGGGTGCTCAATCGTGTCTGACTTCTGCGACCTCATGGACTGTAGCCCAAAAAGCTTCTCTGTCCATGGGATTTTCCAGGCAAGAACTGGAGCAGGTTCCCATTTCCTTCTCCAGGGGATCTTCCCAGCCCAGAGATCGAACCCACATCTCCTGCACTGTAGGTGGATTCTTTACCACTGAGCCACCAGGGAGGCTCAAGACAGTACCCGGAAGCATCTCTAATATGCTCCTTGGCACAGAAATGGCACAGCAAGACCCACAATAAAGAAGACTCTTTTGGCCGTGTAGCTGCTGCCCCCAGTACAGAAAAAAGCACTAGTCCAAGAGGCAAAATACCCAAAGGACATTTTTGCTGAAATATATATGGGGAGCAGAATTAGGTCCCAGGGGAAAAAAAAGGAAATAGATGTACTACTTTTAGTACCCTTTTAAAAGAAGTGTAACAGTATTAACTTTACTCTTGTAAAGGAACCTAGGCTTCATGCCACTTGAGGTGGTAAAACGGAACTCAGAGTTTCCAGGAGAAGGGCCCTTGAGTTATTCTGCACATGTTCCAGTTTTCCTGTGAGGACAGGTGAAAGCAGTGGCATCTTTTCAGTGGAAAACAATCAAGGCTCAGAGAGAAGAGCATGCCATACAAGTCTGAATGGGAGAAGAGGGGCTGGTAAACTGCAATTTCCAAGATGCCCACTTGTGCATATAGTTTGCTGCCTCCTATCTTTAAAAAATGAGTAATTGTGTCATTTACTCAGTGGCTCTCAAGTTTTCAAAAATAAAGAGTGGACCATCCTGTGTCCAGACGGTTTCCCAGGCTGGGGATGAGCAGGGCACCTGGCATGCACTGCTGGCCATGAGCAGGTGGAGTGTCCTTCTGAGGATGGAACCAGCAGTGAGGGGCAATTGGGACAGACTGCAGGGAAGTTTCCCCAAAGTCACCTAGCCCCCAAATCCATAGCATTCATTTCAAAGTTTGACTGGAACCCTTTGAAATCAAAATATAGCTGTATCACTCTGTGAGTTGGGTACAGCCTAGCCCAGAGGCCACAGGCCTGATCTGACTACCCTGCAGGGGCTTTGCTGTGATTCTCTGTGACCCAGTAATTCCAGCACTGTGATGAGAGGTCTCAGGCAGCCTGCCTACTTTAATCTTCCTGCTGCTACTGCTGCCAAGTCGCTTCAGTCGTGTCCGACTCTGTGCGACCCCATAGACGGCAACTCACCAGGCTCCCCCATCCCTGGGATTCTCCAAGCAAGAATAGTGGAGTGGGTTGCCATTTCCTTCTCCAATGCATGAAAGTGAAAAGCGAAAGTGAAGTTGCTCAGTCGTGCCCGACTCTTTGCGACCCCGTGGACTGCAGCCCACCAGGCTCCTTTGCCCATGGGATTCTCCAGGCAAGAGCACTGGAGTGGGTTGCCATTGCCTTCTCCAATCTTTCTGCAGTATTTACTATTCTCCTGTCTCAGAACTTCAGAACATTGCTGCTCAGGGCAGACCCTCTGGTTGCCATGACTTTGCACATGAAGAAATAGAAGCACTGTGTTTTGAGGTACTTATCAAGGGTGGTATAAGACATACCTAGCAACAATTGAAATTCATATTCTGACCATTCAAACCATGAGAACCTGCTGGTGAAAGCAAATCAGGAAGTGTCAGAACAGAGATGAAGGAAGTATGGTGAGTGTCTGGGGTGGGGTTGTGTGTTACTGACCACTGAGGAGGTGGGGGACAGGGTGCTGTGACCTCTCGTGGAGCTGTTGGCTGTGTCTGTGTGGGTTGGGACAGGAGGCCCTGAGGAGGTGATATAAACAGTCCACCTGCAATGCAGAAGACTCAGTAGACGTGAGTTCGATCCCTGGGTCGGGAAGATCCTCTGGAGGAGGAAATGACAATCCGCTGCAGCATTCTCGCCTGGAGAATCCCATGGACAGAGGAGCCTGGCAGGCTACAGTCCATGCGGTCTCAGAGTCAGACGTAACTGAGCTACTTACTGAGCATGAACATCTCAAATTTCATTCATGTCATAGCATATGACAGGAGTCTCAGGACTCGGAGGGGGAGAAGGAGTAGATTTGGAGCTTTGGGGTCTGGCTGAGGCAGTGGGACTCTTGTCCCGCTCTGGATGGGCGATGACATGGGGTCCCTCTGGGGAATCATCTGCCCTTCGCTAGCTTTTGTGCGTGTGATTAGAAAGGTGGAAACGTCGATCCTTTTTTTTTTCCTCCTAGTCAAGTGCTAGCTTGATTCCTGACCCAGAGAGTCACAGAACCACAGAGCATTAGAGCAGGAAACAACCTCACTTCATCAAGTCTGTCTTCCTAACTTCACGGAAATTAACCCGAGGACCGAGAGATGCTCTGAGGCACAGGGGGTCTGAGCCAGGTGGAAACTGGAACTCGGTCCCTCTTTGTCCACAATCAGTTACTTCTGCTATAAGCAGTGGGTGCTGGCAAGATCCCCGCTGGGTCCGCCGAAGCTTGATTGTAGAATGGGGCCAACTGGAGCATGGCCACATCAGTGGTTTCCGTATTTGAACTTTGAGCTACAAAGTACGCCTTTTAATTCCTCTCGTTTTCAGATCCTCAAAAGATTTCATGACCTTTGGATCTTTTGCAATCGCTCCCTTGAGTTTAGTGCAGTCGGCCTGGGTTCCTGTCTCAATGCCATCGCTGATTAGTTGCATAACCTTGAACAAGTAGCTGTGTCTCCAGTTCCTTATCTGTAAAATAGGGCAATAATAATAGTACCTACCTGCCACCATTGTGAGGACTGAATAGATTATATACAAAGCACTTATCATACTACTGTATATATAGTAAGTTCTAGAATTATTATTACCACCCTTTTGGCTTATTTGTAGATGTGATTAAATTATTTGAGATGGGGAGATAAACCTCGGTTAACTGAGTGGGTGAGTGTGTGTGCTTAGTCGCTTCAGTCATGTCCGACTCTTTGCAACCCTATGGACTGTAGCCCGCCAGGCTCCTCTGACTGTGGGATTCTCCAGGCAAAAATACTGTGGAGTGGGTTGCCAAGCCCTCCTCCAGGGGACCTTCCTGACTCAGGGATCGAACCCGCCTCTCCTGTGTCTCCTGCACTGGCAGGCAGATTCGGTACCACTGAGCCACCGAAGAAGCCCTATCAGAGTGAACCCTAACTGCAAACACTAGTCTTCATAAGTGGAGAGGGCAATGGTGCCCCACTCCAGGACTCTTGCCTGGAGAATCTCCTGGACGGAGGACCTGTCAGGCTGCAGTCCATGGGATTCGCTGAGGGTCGAACACAACTGAGTGACTTCACTTTCACTTTTCACTTTCATGCATTGGAGAAGGAAATGGCAACCCACTCCAGTGCTCTTGCCTGGAAAATCCCATGGACAGAGGAGCCTGGTAGGCTGCAGCCCATGGGGTCGTGAAGAGTCAAACACGACTGAGCGACTTCACTTTCACTTTTCACTTTCATGCATTGAAGAAGCAAATGGCACCCCACTCCAGTATTCTTGCCTGGAAAATCCCATGGGCGGAGGACCTGTCAGGCTGCAGCCCATGGGATTCGCTGAGGGTCGGACACGACTGAGCGACTTCCCTTTCACTTTTCACTTTCGTGCATTGGAGAAGGAAATGGCAACCCACTCCAGTGTTCTTGCCTGGAGGATCCCAGGGACGGGGGAGCCTGGTGGGCTGCCGTCTTTGGAGTTGCACAGAGTCGGATATGACTGAAGCAACTCAGCAGCAGCAGCAGCAGTCTTCATAAGAGAGAAAAGGGAGATTTGACACAGAGAGTGAAGGTAGTGCGGCCACAGAGGCAGGGATTGGGATGATGTGGCCATGCACTGAGGAGCACCGGCAGCCACCAGTTGCTGGAAGAGACAACAAATGAATTCCTCCATGAGCCTCTGGAGAAAGTTCCAATACCTTGACCTCAGTCCAGTGATCGTGGTTGCAAGCTTTGGCCTCCAGAAACGTGAGAGAATACACTTCTGATGTTTTAAGTCACCAAATTTATGGTAATTTGTGAACAGCCGCTGTGGGAAACTAACGTCATTGGTAAGGAAAATTTTTAAAAATTGGTTTTTGTCAGTGATGCATGGATCAGTAACTGACATGTCCTTGACAAGAGAAATGAGCCATTATTTAGAAATCAGTGGCCCTGCGCCTTCCTTGAGGTTCCTGGCCAGTGGTCCACATGGTGACTTCTTCCTTGTGCAGCTGTAGCACCGTGGTCGTCTCCACCCCACCAGGAACTTATCCCAGCTGCCGTGCCCCGGTCACTGTACGCGTTCCACAGGAATGCTTTCATTTGTCCTTGATGGAATACCTGATGGTGGCTTCAGCACCCAGACTTTTGATTAGGTCATAGAACAAGAAATGTAAAGCAGATATTTTCAGGGATCATGCAGTAGCCCAGTGGTGTCGTCCAGGACTCAGCTTCTTTCTTTGCATCCATCCTCAGCAGTTGGGATTCTCATCTTGAGAGCTGGCATCTCATCGTCACCAGAAGACTCTCAGCTCTAAACATCACAGCTTTATACAACCATGTTCAAGGCAGAAACACAGGGCAACCTCTTGGTCAACTGTCTCTGCTGCTGCTGCTGCTTAGTCGCTTCAGTCATGTCCAACTCTGTGCGACTCCGTGGACTGTAACCCACCAGGCTCCTCTGTCCATCGGGATTCTCCAGGCAAGGATACTGGAGTGGGTTGCCATGCCCTCCTCCAGGGGATCTTCCTGACCCAGGGATCAAACCCGGGTCTAAAGCAGATTCTTTACCGCTGAGCCGCCAGGGAAGCCCCAACTGTGTCTATCAGGGAGCAGACTCCCCCTCAGAAGACTTTCTCTTCCCTCGCCGGCTCACTTTTCCCTTCCCATCGTCCCACTCCTAAACAGCCTTCAGTAGGAAGTGGAATTGCTTGGCTTGGCTTCGACTGATCCTAGTTCATGCCTTGAGGCTGTAGTAGGGGGCTGCCATCCCTGCTTATACTGAATCTTGAATAAAATCAGAGCTCTATAAATTACGCAGCAAGAGGAGCATGGCTGTCGGGTGTTGGCGTCTCATACGGTCCTTCTTTCTCCTAGCGTGTTGTCCATCAGTGGCAGTGAGTTTTTGTCGTTTCCTTTCAGAGCATAACGTGAGTCATTACATTCAGGCCACCACAAAAATGATGAACAACTGAACAATACTGATCTCAAATGTCATTAACCACTTCTTGCTAGGTTATGTTCAGAATTGACTGTGGTCAAGTGATACTTTTTGTCTAATGTTAATTTGCATAATGCCACTTCTTTTTTTTTTTTAGGATAGGAAATAATTTACTAGAGCATAGACAACTCAGATAGCTGTCATGGTTCTGTCCTCTGGATTCATATATAATGCAACTAATCCTTCTCTCCAGTACCCCTCTGTATACTTGAAATAATCAACATGGCTTCCTAAGTCTCCTTTTCTTCTGTTTTTTCAGCTACTCTTCTTATGCTTTCATTTAGACCCTTAGTATGTTCTTTAATATCTTTCTTGAGGTTTGTCATCCAGAGTTGAACAGTATTTCAGGTGTATGTTCAGACTGTCAACACGTCCCTTATTCTGGACCCACAACTGCCATGTTGCAAAATTCCAGTGGACACCATTCATGTAGTGCTCTATGATACCCCAGAGTTTTGCAATATATTAGCCTTGTCTGAATGCTGTCCTCCTAATAAGAACTCCAATAAGACACTATCTTTGGGGGAAAAAAATAGGGCAGCCTAAGAGCATCTCCAGTGAGAGGTTTTGTACACACTTCAAATTCAACAGCATAGAAAATAGATCCCATAGTATCTCCTACTCTAACTTTCATCCTGTCCAGTACCTTTGTTCAGACCTTCCACATAGTTCATCTAACTATTGCAGTACTCTCAAACTTGTCTGTCTGCCTCAAGTCTCTCTATTCTAACATCAGTTTGAATAGTCAAGGGGGGTCTTCCTCATGTGATTTCCCTGCTTAAAAACCCCAGAGAGTTCCCCTGTGGCAGGGTAAAGACCAAATTCCTGCATGACAAATATACCTTTTCTCTAGACCCCACTCAAAGTAGCCTGCATTTCCTTACTGCCCTCCGTGGCATTTATGCCCTAGCCTTGTACTTCACAGTTGGGTTGCACATTGGAATCCCCTGGAGGGCTTTCTAAACTACCAGAACTCAGCCCCTACCCTTGACCTTCTCTTAGAAATGGGACTTGGGCATCAATATCTGTTAAAAATTTCCCAAGTGATTCTACAGTTTACACAGGGTAGGAACGACTAGGCATTTGCCCCCTTGTGAGCATGCCAAGCTCTAATACCCACTAACCTTTGGCAGAGTTTTTTTTCCCATCTGTAATTCCTTTCTCTCCCTTTTCTGTATAATAAAACTTCGCTCATTCTTCAAACCTCAATACTGCTTTTGCTCTGAAGGGTTGTCAGATCTCTCCCTCCTCCCAAGAATTGGCTGCTCTCTCTACTGTGGGCTCAGAGTGTTTCCAGCAACTTCCACGTACGTGACAGTTGTGAGTCATTTAAAGGAAGGACCTTCCCTTATCCATAATATACCCCAGAAGCCTTGCATAGTGCTTGACATCTCGGTATGAATAAAATTAGACTCTGTCAACCTGACTTCAGTGCCCGAAGAGACTCTAGTCGGATCCATTTTACAACAGTATGTGATTACTCGAAATAAAATTAAAAAGCAACTGCTATGGTGTGTTGAGGGTCAAATCTTGCCAGAGTAATTGAGTTTTGTTCTATGATAATGTGACTGATGGTAGCAAGGAGGAATCATAGGGGGACTGTATACTGAATGACCCACTCTATCATGATTTTGATAAAGCTCTTAATTTTTTCCAGAGAGCTTTCTCAACGGTAATCTAGGAAGACATGTTCCCAATTATACAATTGTAGTTGATGAGGAAGTAACTATCAAAGAAAGGCTTCTATGATTAATAATAGATATGAATTATTATTATTATAGTATAATGCCCATTGTCCCCCCCCCCCAAAAAAAAAAGGAAAGCCCACATGCTACTGGAATGTAGATCGTTATTAAATTTTGGTCACCATAGTTCATCAAGGAGATGGAAAACTGTGTGAGGATTCAGAGATGAATGCAAAGATAATTAAAGGAGTGGAAAAATGGGTCCTATGAGGAAAGGTTGTGTAATTACAGCAAGAGGAGACTGAGAGGTACACATCTGATTACTAATTTGATGATCATACACATTTTCATGACATAGTTTTTTTTTATGTCCCCAAAATTGCAGCATGAAGAAATTAGAATAGTCAAGTTTAAGTTGGACATTAAGAAGAATATTCTAACTAACTGGATTACTAAATGCAAATCTGATCGTGTTATTTTCTTGTTAAAAAAAATGGTTTCCCACTGTTCTAGGTCAAAGGCTACTTTAAAAAAAAAAAAAGCATGTAATTTATTAGTTAGCTGATTTTTGACAGATCAAAGTTCCAGTGATTTTCTTTTTTTTTAAGGAAGATGACATACAACAATGGTTTGGGAATTTTAACTTGGAAAATGAAATTATGAATCATGCAAAAACCATATTGTCGTATCAAAAATGTTGTCTAGTCTCTAAGTCATCTCTGACTCTTTGTGACCCCGTGGACTGTAGCCTGCCAGTCTTGTCTGTCCATGGGATTCTCCAGGAACTGAACTAGAATCTCATGTGTCTCCTGCTTTGACAGGCAGACTCTTTACCCCTGAGCCACCTGGGAAACCCCATATAAAAAATAGATGGAGATAAATATAAACAAGAAGGAAAAACACAGAGCCCCAAATTGCTTATGTTGTGGCCCAAATGCTGTTTCTATGTTGAGACACAGCTTGAATCCAAAATAGTCCATAGTGCACTAATCGTGAAGTGGAGAAGCCATGACGTATGATGTGTTCTGTCTTACAAACAAGTTCACATTAGGTTTTATTAAGTAAATCTACATTAAAATATTTTAGGCCAAAAAAAATGCTTAAGATACATATTTTCTTTTTAAAGATTTCATTCCTCTACCATTTTGAGAATTTTTTTCAACTTTTAGTCTGTAATAATTCAAACATACTACACAGTTGCTGGAACAGTACAAAGAATACCTAGACACCTTTTCCCTGATTCACCTTAAGTGATATCATACAGTCTTTATCTTTCTCGGACTTGTTTCACCTGATTTTATGTCCCCTGTTTCTCCCCAAACATTCATCGACCAATATTTGCATCCATCTGTGAATCTTGTCTGTAACAAATTGTGAAGTTTGCTAATAGTGAATTTCTTAATTCCCTCTTTCCTTCTACATTTATTGATTGGAATTCTTTTGGAAGAAGAAGTTGCATTGACTGGATTTAGTTGCAGAATGTCACGTACTTCTAACCATTCTTTTCTGATCTTTTGAATTTTCAGATTATTAGTTTGACAGATGTATTTTTAATGCCTTTAGCATTCTAATTTAAAGTATTTACATTTTATTATTAAAGGCATTGCAATCACATAAGTTATGTACTACGTTTTCTTCATTATAGGCAGACTGAATGACACTTAGTTTTATAAATGAACAAATCAATGACTTATCTTTTTAAAAAAACACAAATGAATGACTTTAAAAGAGACACACCCAGCATGCAGGCCTTAAAAAAATTACTAGTTCTTTGTTCAGCTTCCAAACGTCTAGTAATAAAAATATTAAAATACTATCTTTGCCTAGCCACAAACAGTTCATGGGGCACATGTAAGTTCTATACCAGGAGAACCTTAATTTAAGCATTTCTTGGCTTTTGTGTGTTTACATTGTTAATTGTAGCTGAATTACACAGAACACAGCATATTTAGCATGGAGTTTTGTAGTTCAGCAATTTCCATCGGCTGTAGTTACCATGTAGTATTTGCCTACAGTGGTTAGTCAGCAGAAAGGTATTAAATTGCAGCTGATTAATTTCTGAGTCAGTGGTGAAATCACTTTCCAAGAATTCTATCTCTTGTTTTATAAAAAATTAGAAAAGAGCATTATTTAGACCAGAAGTGGACAAACATATTTTTGTAAAGGGCACAGTAATACGTCCCTTAGGCTTTGTGGACTATGCAGTCCATGTCACATGCTACTTGGCTGTGTAGCATGAAAACAGCTGCCAATAATATGCAGTGGGCATGACTGTGTGCCAATAAAACTGTATTTACAAATAACGGATGGTGAGCTGGGGGGTTACAGCCGGCTCCTGATTTAGACAGACTCAGAAATGTCCATTAACATTTATCCTTGTCTCTTACCATTCTCCACAGGCAGAAGACTCATCTTGGAAAATATGTATTTGGAAGATAGTCACGTTCTATTGAATACCTTGTGCTGGTGCTGCCATAGAAAAATCTGGTTACACTCTGGGGAGGTCGGCTGCGGCTGCAGGACTGATCCACCTCGGCCCTGAGATGAGTGTCCGGCCTGAGCGGGCACACCATGAATAGATACACAACCATCAAGCAACTCGGGGATGGAACCTATGGTTCCGTCCTGCTGGGAAGAAGCATCGAGTCTGGGGAACTGATTGCTATTAAAAAGTGAGTTTTATCCTTCATACTTGAGGTTCTTACCCCAGATGTCTGTTCTTAGATTCCCTGCTCCCTGCCCTGGTTTCTTGGAATTAACTTCCCAGTAAACTCCCTGCATCCAAGTCCTTGCCTCAGACTGTGCTTTCAAAGAACCCAAACTAGGAGCTTTTAATCTCTTCCTGTCAGTTGTAGGATCAAACCCCCAGTTTTACAAATCTGCCCTTTCCTGTTTTCCTTGGTGCATCTCCTCCCACTAACCACTTTGTCTGCTTCATCCCAGCCACTCTGGCCTTTGGCTTCTTGAACTCAGCAGATCCCTTTCTGCCCTGTGCCTTCCTATGCAATTCCCTACTCCACGCACCAACTGGGCCAAATTCCCCTGATCCTTCAGGTCTCGGTTTAATACCACTTCCCTGGACAACTGTTCCCTGATACCTTAGACAAGGTTAGGTCGCTTTGGGACCCAGTTTCACGATGCCCTGACCCTCTCCTCCATAGCACTCAACACAGACGATGGTCGATCACCTGCCTTCCTGCTCCGAGGTCGGTGCCATGAGGAATGTCTGTCTAGTTCCTGGGCCTCTGCCACGTAGCAGGGGCTAAAAAAATACCTAGGGCATGAATAAAGGGACTGGTCACTGAACTGAGGAGCAATGTGACATTGGGGACAGACTTGTCAGAGTGAGAAGGAGAGATGAGAGTTGGTCTTTCAGTAGCCAGCGATGAGACCTTGGGGAAATGGCATAACTTCTCTGTTTCTTCCCATCCCATCTGTCTCGTGGGGCTGCCATAAGATTCAAATGAGAGGATGTGGTTGAAGTGCTGTGAAAGCGGGAACCCTTAGCTTTCTGGCCAGCTCACCGGGCTCTCTGTCTCTCTCCTCAGGCTCTGGGCCAGGGGTTGGCACACTTTTCCTGCAAAGGGCCAAGCAGTAAATATTTTGGGTTTTGTAGGCCATACGTCTCCATCACAGCCCAGCTCTGCTGTCCTGGTGGGAAGGCAGCCACAGATCATATAGAAGCAAACGGGTGTGATTGTGTTCCAGCAAAACTTCATTTGTGGAAACTGAAGCTTGAATTTCAGATCACTTTCACATGTCATGATTTACTATTTTTCTTCTGTTTTCTACAACCATTTAGAAACATCGGTGAGGGACTTCCCTGGTGGGTGAGTGGCTAAGACTCCCTGCTCCCAATGCAAGTTCAATCCCTGGTCAGGGAACTAGGTCCCACATTCCACAGTGAAGAGTGAAGGTCCCATGTGCAGCAACTAAGACCCAAATAAATACATATTTTTACAATAAAATAAAACAAAAGATGAGTGCCCTTCTTGTCTTGTGGGCTATATCAAATTAGATGGTCGGGGGGAGCTGGCTCATGGGTCATAGTTTGCCAACCCCTGTACCAGAGGGCCTATCCTTGTGCAGTCCAACATGGCGACAAGTAATCATGTGTTATTTAAATTTAAAATTTAAATTAAGAATTCAGTTTCTGTGTTTAACTAGCCTCACTCCAACTGCTCAGTAGTCACGTGCGTCTAATGGCTCCCATACTGGACAGCACAGAACATTCCCACCAATACAGAAAGTTCGATTGGACAGCTCTGGTCTAGATAAAATAAGCCCATGGAATTTTCCCATGGTCAGCTAATTAGTGACAGAGCAAGACATCAGTCCAGACCTCTTTGCAGTACCCTGTACTAACTCTCCTGGGGAACTTTTCTGCTGCAAAATTGATTGCACTGCCAGGTTTCTAAGTTAAGTGCTGTTTTGGATAGTATACTATTTGGTAGAAATTGGAACCCACTTTAAGCACTGTTCATTAGGTCCAGAATGAAAACTTTTTTTTTTTTTTTTTAAGATAAAGCATAGCCTGTTACTGGGAGTAAGCATGCTGTTTGTTTCTCTCTTCTCTTTTAGAATGAAAAGAAAGTTTTATTCCTGGGAAGAATGCATGAACCTTCGGGAGGTCAAGGTATTTATTAACACACGAGGGAATAATTTACATATGGTTGATTAAAATTGCTTTATACACAGTAGATTTATAGTTGATACAGTTAGAATTGTTTCACTGAAGCTGGAAAAGGAGGCAGATGATAACAATACAGTTAACAGCTAAGAGAAGAAGATTGTGGTATTCTATTAGTGCGTGTACTTTTTGTAAAAGTTTTTTTCGTGTGTATTCATGTACTTTATTTAAATCTTGGTAATAGACTGTTAACCACAGATTTATTCAGCTTTCACTAGTTTCTCACTAATGTCCCTTTTCTTTCAAGTTATGATGAAATGTACATAACATAATATTTTCCTTTTTAAACACTTCTTAAAAGATTTGCACCACTTTGTTTACATAGTAAAAACTAAACAGTATTAGAAAATCTGTCGTACCATCCAGAAATTGAAATATGCAGTAATCATATTGTATAGTCGTCTCTGAGGAAAGCTTTTTTGCACATTTTCCACAAACAAAGCCTGTGCATTAAGGTTAACAGAAACTCAAAGGAAAACGGCAGGTTGCCAGGTAGATAGTCGGAGAAATAGCGGGCACTCTTGGAATGACAAAAGTGTCCCATGCTAGAACCCAGAGGGCTCAGAATAGATTCAGAATTGCATATTTGACCTAAAAATGGTACAGTTCAGTGGCATTAAGTATATACATTATTGTACTGCCATCAGCAGCATCCACCTCCGGGACTCTTGTCATCTTGCAAAGCTGAAACTCTTCATCCATTAAACAAAAATTCCCCATGAATCCCTCCCCCCAGCCTCTGGCCAGCACCATTCTACATTCTGTCTGTGAATTCAACTACACTAGGTCCTTCATATAAGTGCAATCATACAGTATTTGTCTTTTTTGTGACTGGCTTATTTCAGAATGTCTTAGAATGTCTTCAAGATTCATCCCTGTGTCAGGATCTCCTTCCTTTTTAAGGCTGATTAACAGCCCATTGTGTGGATCTGTTATATATTGTTTATCTATTCCTCCATCGATGGACACTGAGACTCCTTTGCCTATTATGAACCTTCCTGTATCTTTAAACTCCTTTCCACTGGCTCCTTGTCTTCCATCCATCAATGTGCCCATTGTTCTCTCTAACCAGACTCAACCCTCCCTCCCCTGGACCTCCCACCCATCCCTCTTCCTGACCTCACTTTCCAGGTTCCCCTTCCGCCATCACTTCCCCCCACCACTGACTTTCCACTTCACTGAATCAGGCCTTCTGCTGAAGCTGCTCTTCTAACAGCCACAAGCTGCTCTCCTAGCTGCCAAGTCCAGGATCATTTTCTCAGGCATTTTCTTGTCTGTGGACCACTTCCTCCTCTCCTCCCCTCCTCTCCCATGTCTGTGGACTCTGCTTTGACCCACCTCTTCTCCTTCTTTCTTGCCTTTCACCAATGGTTGTATGGGTTCACCCTTTAAATAATGATAATTTCTCACACTCTCTTCTCAGCAGTTCTTTTTCCTTTGCTTTGACTTCTCCTCCCAAGGGATTTTATTCACTCCCCTTCCTTCAGCAGCCCCTTCACATCTTTTATCTTACTTATGCGTTTAGATCAGGGGTCAATAAATAGCCTGCTGCCTGTTTTTATTTTAAAAAATCGTTAGGATGCAGCCATGTCCATTTGTTTGCATATTATCAATGGCTGATTTCATGCTACACTGGCCAAGCTGAGTAGTTGCAGTGGGGACTATATATGACCAGGAAAGCCTAAGATATATACTGTCTGTCCCTTGACAGAAAAGTTTGCCGACCCCTGCTTCATATATCCAACTGCTTAGTGGACACGAGTGCCTGAATTTTCTAGATTGTCTGCCTCCCCCAGGGCTCATCATTGCTCCCTCTTCTGTCTTAATTACCATTTACTCCTCCACTCAGAAACCACAGCTCACGGCATGGCCTGTGTGACCCCACTCCCCACACATCTCATCTCCCCAGCACTCAGCTATTCACACACCATCTACCATTTACTGAGTAGCTGTTATGGGCCAGGCAGCACCTTAGGTGCTTTACACACTCGGTCTTATTTCATCCCCACAACCACCTGATGAGGAAAGTCTTAGCATCTTGAGTTTCATGATGACAAGACCTGAGACCCAGAGACTCAGTCATTTGCTGGAGGGAAACACAGCTCTCGGCAGCGAGGCTTGGTCTCAAGCCCAGGGTCTGGCATCCAAGCAGTTCTCTTCCGTCAGACACTGGGTGGCCGCTTGCTCCCTCACCCGACCTCTGAGGGTCTCCCTCCTGACACATTGTTGCCCCCTACCTAGCTTATCTGGGCCTGACTCTTTAAGTGATATGGATGAGACTCACCGACCACTCAAGAGCCTGCAGGTTACTCCTCCCTGAAGCATCTCTGTTGTGCTCCTTCTCTGCCTGATGCAAAGCCAAAACAAGATGCCTTCTTTCTGGAAGTATGTCTCTCGAAAATGAGTCACATGAGGTCCTTCACAAAATTGGTCCTTTTTTTATATTACTTCTTTTTCTGTTAAACTGATAGAGACTTTAATTGGCCCCTGAACCTCACTTAGATGCGAGAGCTGCAGCCACTCTTAGACTTGGACTGGTAATTCACGCTCAAACAAACATCTGGCTAAAAGCAGAAGGTACCCTACTCCTTGCCTGGAAGTCTCTTCTCTCAAAGCTCTAAAACCGACTTCGTCTTCCTCCGAATGAATCTGCCCAGTTCATCCTGCTGCTCGTCCACCAGAGGCCTCAGCCATGGCTGGTGGTGCATTTTAAGCAAAGAGACGGAAAGGCACACTGCAGTCCATGAGAGTCTGGTGAATGCTTATGAGTTAGCAATGTTTGCTACTCAGCGGAGAACCAGAAATCCAACCCAGCTAGAAGCAGTAATCAGGATCTGGCCATTTGGCCAAAACAGCTGAGGATTTCCTGCCAGAGAGGCGCTTGGCAAAAGCTTGTCTTTCAGGGAAGAGGTTCCAGACGTCTTATTTTGTTCCTGTTCACTGGCCGTATTTCCTGCCTCTTCCCAGCTGCTTAAGTAACTCGGTCACATTACACATTCCCCTTGGGTGCCTTGTTATTGAGTGCCCTTCCAGGTTTGGACACTCACGTTAACACTTTCATCTTCAAACGTTCTGGTTGTTTGTTTTATAGAAGGAATGTTCTTTTGAAGGAAGTTCACAGATAAAGAGGGCTTTACAATTTATTATTGTCAGACTCACGTCTCCATGAGGAAAAGGGTTTTTGAGTTAAAGGGCTTAACCCACTGCCACAGTGACTCCTTGAGGCATTCTTGAAAGAGACGGTCCGTCAAATTCAGATCAGCTGGTGAGCAAACCTGCAGTTGGGTGTCTGGTCATCGCACATGAACTGAATTGCTGCTCACCGTTAGGAAAGCATATTTGTTCACTGTAGACAGAGCTAGTGATGCAAACAGAAAGTAGCTTGCACGTGGCTGCACTCACATGTATGTTCCAGGAAGAGGAAACCACACATGTGCATGGGGAATAATCAGAAGGTCACTCACCGTTTTCTGAGCTACCCACTCTGTTCCTCATCCCCCGCTTGACTTTTTTGCCTTTGTTGTTCTTGGAAGCAAAGGTCTCTCTCATCTCACTTCACAGTCTTGCCAATGAAATTTCTCCTCCTTCTCCTCTCCTTCTTTGCCTTCTTCTTTAACGCTTACCTTGTAAGAAGAGCTATACGTCCCAGGGACACACATGAGTCAGAAGAAAGTTGAGAAAACTGGGTTGTCAGCCTCTGTCTATTTGAGCAATTTCCTGCTCAGCATGTCTGCAGACTGCTGGCTGGTGACCTCAGTTCCCAGCAGCTGCCTCTCCAATATCAATCACACTCTCAGTGGTTTCCTCTCTGGTCACTTTCATGGCGTGAGTTCCATCACCTGGAGGGAGTACACCTAAAATAGCCCTGGCCCTGTACCTTGTGCTAGGGGAAGCCAGCAGCTCCAGTTATTCTCACGTTCTCATCTCCTGGTTCATCAATTGAAATAGTTTTTCTATGTAAAGTTACTACCAATTCAGAGAAATACCTTTTATTAAAATATTGTCAGTATAATATGAATTGTGCCACTTTGCTGCAGTTCTAGAATTAGGTGCTTCTTCCTGTTTGTGGGATTCAGTTCAGTTCAGTAGCTCAGTCGTGTCTGACTCTTTGCGACCCCATGAACCGCAGCATGCCAGGCCTCCCTGTCCATCACCAACTCCCGGAGTCCACCCAAACCCATGTCCATCGAATTGATGATACCATCCAACCATCTCATCCTCTGTCATCCCCTTCTCCTCCTGCCTTCAATCTTGCCCAGCATCAGGGTCTTTTCCAATGAGTCAGGTCTTTGCATCAGATGGTCAAAGTATTAGAGTTTCAGCTTCAACATAAGTCCTTCCATTGAACACCCAGGACTGATCTCCTTTAGGATGGACTGGTTGGATCTCCTTGCAGTCCAAGGGACTCTCAAGAGTCTTCTCCAACACCACAGTTCAAAAGCATCAATTCTTCGGTGCTCAGCTTTCTTTGTAGTCCAACTCTGGATTTGATTTGTGGGATTGCTTTTCTTTTTTCAACAACATTAAAATTCAAAAATTAACTCTAATTTTTATGTTTTTTTTTTCATTGCCTTTCAGTCTTTAAAGAAGCTCAACCATGCCAATGTAGTAAAATTAAAAGAAGTTATCAGGGAAAATGATCATCTTTATTTTATCTTTGAGTACATGAAGGAGAATCTTTACCAGCTCATTAAAGAAAGGTACAGGGTGGTCAACATATTCTTAGAAATAAATGTTGCAATGTGCATGTGTTTTCCTTCTGCTTTTGTTTATTGTGGGCATGCTGCTTGAGCTTGGCTGTTTAAAGCTGCCAGGAGATGAGGGGCCCCCACCTGCAGTCCTGCTTGGGAGGCCCTGGGATAGCTGGGGAGAAAACTGCTTTCAGAGTAGTCATTATGAATGTCTTAATGGGTGATTTATCCAAACAGACTCAGAGGTTTTGCAGATAACTCTGCAGGTCTCCTTTCCACGGGATAGTATGGGCTGAGTGACTAAAGGTGAAAAGTGCAGCACATTCATTCATTCTGAGCCATCCGTCGGATACTTCCAGGCCCCTTACAGTGCCTGTCTTGCTACAGTGCTCAGGGCTCGCATGCTGGGAAGACAAAGAAACAAATAAAAAATTCACCTGCAATGGTCATTTTGAACTTTAAAAGTGAACCGTGTGGAACCTGTTGGGCACATTTTCTTGGTAGCAGGTGAATGCCATTTGGAGCATCCCTCTGAGTAATTTCAGTGAACAAATAGCATTTTCATTGTCAGGAATAGCAATGAAGCTGTATGGCTTGCACAACCAAGGGAAAATGTCACTATCCACTGCATCTCCTAAGACCTTCAAGTGAAAGACCTCAGATCTTGCCCATCAAAAATTGGTTACACTTTAATTATATTATGGAGAGAGGCGATTTTTTATAAGATATATTGGAAGGAATTTTTCTAGGTTTATTATTAAATGTTTAATTGTTTCTTCTTTGTAACATAACTGAATATATTTGGTACTTATAAGGTATGCTCTGTTACATGGATAAGCATTTGCTTTTCGTTGGTCTTTCTGATCCAAGGATCTGAACAAATTAGCATGTGAGCAAGTGTTTTCTTATGTTCTTTTGGTTATGCTAAGAATTTGAGGACAGGGGATTTGTTTTGATAAACAAATTTCATAAATCGAGATTTATAACTTTTTTTCCTCTGCCCCACACAGAAATAAGTTGTTTCCTGAGTCTGCTATAAGAAATATCATGTATCAGATACTGCAAGGACTTGCATTTATTCACAAACACGGTAGGTGATTGGAGTATTGTGCTTTTGAATAGCAATGAAATGCTGTCCTCAGGTAGAAGGTGTAGGATGCATCAGTGTCTTTTGTAACTGACTCCCAGAAGAAGTTGAAGAGTTGTGAGGCTGATAATGGATTTTGGAATATGTTATCTCCTGTAGCTTGATTTCTGAATTTCCCTCATTATTTATCATTTCTGCATGTTCTTATTCTGTAGGCTTTAACATCAAGCTTGTTAGTTATATGTTGAAGAATTATTCCTGACCATTAACGGGTGTATTAATGAGAAGCCTCATTTAGAATTCAGACAAGCTCCATCCACATATGATGTTTAACCCCCCTTAACTAGCACTGCTTTGTTGTGGTTTCTCATTTTCTTAGTATATTTAATTTCAGCTTGTTCAGAAGGGTGCAAAGTGGTCTAATAAGATTTATGCACCAGGAAAATAAAATACACTTAAAATAAGCAAAGAAAAAGCAAAACAAGACATGGATATAGCCAGGGGTGAGGTTACTCCATGAAATACATGTCAGCAAGTCTTATTTAAGTAGAAGAAACAGACTACCTCTGTGAGTCTGCGTCTGTTGTCAGACAATGCAGAACATGAAACACGACCAATTGCAACCTACTTTGTCTCTCCAATGTATAAACGGTTCAGTTGCCCAAGAGAAGTAGAGCTGTTCCTGGTACTGATACCAGAGAGGTTTCTCTCATGGATCTTTATGTAATGTTACCCCCACAGTAAACACAGCAATGGGTTGCATGAGATAGTTCCAGGTCATCCCCCTCAACACAGGCCAATTACGTCACCTGATCAGAGAAAATGGTCCTACTGGGGTCCAGTATGACTCACTCTAGGGATGGTCTGATTAGCCCAGGGAGAGATTTAGAGCATCCAGAGGAATGGATGGTCACATACCCATCAGGAAATCCTCTATCACTGTTGTTCTTAGCTGGGCTTTTGTACAGTATTGAGTAGGATTAGTAGTCATTAGTAGGCATTACTAGTCTGGGTTATTAACTGGCCACAGACCCAGCTGAGGTTGGGTTGATACCTTCTTATGAACACAGAGCCTCGAGATGGACATATGTGTCTACCAGGGGAGTAAGGAGTCCCTCAGGAGGCCATTTGGGGTGGCTTTGACTTCCAGACAGATGGACAAGCTGATATTACACAGGCAGAAATCTGTTCCCTCCCAGTCTAAAGGTATCACTGCCACTGCAAATATTGCACCAGCAAATGCAATATTACCAATTCATTACCCAACAAGGAAGCTGGGCAGAAGCCCGATGATGATAGTCAGTTCAGATTTGACGCAAATTGGCAGTGAGGGGAAAAGGCATTGTGCCACATGGTAAGTCTGGGACCCTTCCCAGTCTTCTCTAAGACCCCTAAGCAGCACCTCACACTTAGAGGTCAAACGAAACACAGACAGACAGAGGCTGTCCATCTGTGGAAGCTGCGGGTATGTGCTGAATAATTCAAGAGTGATATGCAAGCCATTAAACCAATTCTATAAAAAGTCTTCAGTAAAAGGTATCATCTCTGATTCCACTGACACAGGTTGAAGGAACACTTGTAACACAAAAATCCCAAGGGATGGTATGAGTTTGCAAAATGCTGAAAACTTCTGGTGTGGTGTCTTACAGACAGACAGGAGGAGAAGGAGCACTTACTAGATCAGAGAGTTCAGGAGAAAGAAATGGTGAGAAATCAAAGGGAATCTCCAAAGAGAAGGGTCAACTAGACATGTTCCAATAGGGACCCATCAGAGTGTCTCAGTTACCGGGGCTCTTTGCTCAGAGGACTGCGTGGTGGGTCTGTAAGAAAGTTAATATGTGTTGGCTTTCTCTTCCTTTCCTTTTTGTTGCTTTTTGTGAGGCTTGGTTGTTGCCAGGAAGAACTTACATCCTTTTATTCAGGTCTCTACCAAATCCCATCAAATCAACCCACATATGCTCACACAGACATGCACCCATATTTGCACACACATGCACACATCTGTGAGCACACATGCATCTACATATATGCTCTCCCCCAACACCCACCAGGGCACATATATGCACACACACACAATGCATAGTCATATCTAGTAATTTAGCATCCATAAATGATTGTGTGAAAACAGCTCTTTGGAACCTTGCATTATCAGTCTCCCTTGCATGCCTTACACACTTGAATTGTCTTGGAAATGGTGCAAGAGAAGGCTCAGTTTATGGTGGTCAGACCTCCTTTGCTCTTCTAATCCCAGCACCATGCTTCTTCCTCAGATTCTTGTGGACACTCTCCCCCAGCTAACTGCCAGTTCTGGTTTGAGCTTAATGTTATTTCATCCATTGCCTATTGTGTTTCCTTGCCAGGTTCTCAGGTAGAGAGAACAAATGGCGTCTTTTCCTTTCAAAGAAGAGGAAGAGGTTCAGAGAGGTTTAAAGACGTGCCAAAGGCCCCACTGCCTTAGAGCAGTAGAGTGGAGACTAGTTCCCATATCTGTGTCCATTTGCCATGCTTCTCTAGAAAAACCTGCCTGTTCTCACAGAGAGCAGAGAATCAGAGGTGAAGAAAGTCGTGATGATAATTGAGGTGGGGGAACTTGCCCTAGGGGTCCTGTGGTAAAGAATCCATCTGCCGATGCAGGGGACACAGTTCAATCCCTGACTTGGAAAGATTCCATATGCCATGGGGCAGCTGAGACCACGTGTCTGCTGAGCCGGCTGTCTAGAACCAGAGAAGTCACCGCAGTGAGAAGCCCAAGCACCGCAGCTAGAGAGTAGCCCCTGTGCGCTGCAATTGGAGAAAGCCCATGCGCAGCAACGAAGACCCAGTGCAGCCAAAAATAAATAATAAAATCAATTAATTGATTTTTAAAATTAACTAAACATAATTGGAGGTGGGATAGATACTTATTTTGCGGGTTCTATCTCCTTTTCATTCATAAATGATTTTTGAAAACTTTTGAATGGTGTTTGTATGGTGTTGACTGAACTTTGGAGCTTTATACTGTTCCTTTCACCCAGTCATGGAAAAAAAAATAATTGAAAGCACTTCACAGATTTTTTTCTGTGAGTTCCAGGCCCTTCCCTGCTGGCTGGTTCTCACTGTGTGAAGGTGCTGTCTGTCCCTGGGAACAGACTCCTTGGGGAGCAGAGCACAGAGCCGCAGGTGGTTGCTATGGCCGTGTCAGTGACTACCTCCCCCTACTGGGAATGAAAACACAGCTCCATTGGTGCTGAGAGCAATGCCAAGGCATATGTACTTTGCAGAAGTTAAATAATGAATGCAAAGTGAGTTTCATCCTTGCCCTGCACTTAAAAATATCCCTGCAGGGAATCTGAAGTGCCTTGGGTGGCGTAAAGGAAAATGTTTGGCCCGAAGAGGTGGTTCTCTGCTTCGTGTTTCAGCCCTGTCTTGCTGTACATGGCCTTGAGTCAGCCCTTGGCCTTTCTGTGTGTTGGTATCCCTCCTGGCCTTCTTGATAAAAGCACTGCCGGTTTAAATTCGGTAATATCTGTGAAATTACAACTTCCCCAGGAGGAAAGTGCACTATAGAAATCCATAGTGTTTAAGTATTCTCTGGTTATTTTCACGTATTCCTATCAGATTCCTCATGAACAGAATGTGGAGAGGAGAAAGCCTTCTTTGTGGCATGATGTTTTTCTTGCCCAAGGGTTGTTAGTGAAAAAGAAAGCACAACACATTTTCTGCCAGGATGAAAGAGAAAATCCCTCTGTTATTCCACTGATGTGGGGTACCCTGAAATTAAATTGAAGGTCTGTTCCTGTGTTCTGAAAGCCAAACAGTTTCGAACAGGAAGATTCTGTGTTAATAGCACTTTGCTGTTTCATGATCTCTGAACAACCCCGCTATAAGGGTTTTCATTGTGAATCAGAAGTGCAGAGGAAGACGTGGGCTCATTGTTACAAGCCCGAGTGCACACAGCAGCAGAACATGGATTGGGCCAGGAATCAGATCAGAGCTTAGCGCCACCTCCTCACAGGTGGGGGGGGGGGGGGGGGGGCGGGGCGGGGATGGGGCGGCACATCACCAGCTTCATGAACTTTAATTCTTTTTGCAAAAAAATGGAGCTAGGGTGTCTGCCTGCCCCCTTTGCCAGGTTGTCGAGACTATGAAATGAGAGGAGAGGTACTACAGACAATGACAAGCTCCTGCAAGGTGCTGATGTGCCAAGCACTGCACTAAAAGCTCTGCAAAATATTAACACATGAATCCTGCAAAACAACCCCACAAAGTAGATGCTGTTATGTCCCCATTTTATGGGGGGCAACTCATTTCCCAGCCAGTGAACACAACTGGGATTTGAAATCAGGCAACCCAATCACTCTGCCTACTTAACTATTACGAAGCATTGCCTCTCATAGTGATCAAATAGTGATGCTTTGTTAAAATAGAGATGAAAAGTAAAGGTACCTGACAAGAGGGCCTTAGACCTTTAATTAATGAATAGAACTCATGAGTTTAAGGTTGATCATAGTTGTTGCTATTACTCAGGCCAGATATTCTACAGACATATGCACAAATGCTTCCTAGTTATAAAGGCTTATCTTCAAATACTGTATGACAGATGACATATGTCAACTGACAAATACAGTTTTCATTAGTCATTTTTAAGAGTCTGTTTGCAATTAAACTTTTTCCCTAGCCATTTTTTCTCTGATACTTTATTTGGGGTCTGAAGTTTGATCCTTCCGGATCAAAGGAAAGCTGTTTAGAGGGAGATATGAGGAATCAGAATCTTACCCCTCCTCATTTCATTAGTGCTCACCTTCTCTGTGGAAGTAGGATTAAAGACCAGTTAGCAGGAAAGGATAAAGCTTGACTGATGGGAGCAGTTTGTCGGTGTGTACCAGAGCATGACCTGGGTGGAAGCAAGTTAACAGGGTCTGGAGTGCAGGAATGATGCTTGTATCCGAGTACAGTTGATACGATAGGATGCACTGGATAAGAGAAGATGCAGGATTGTTGAGTGAGTGTTATGGTTGGTGGCAGGGAAGGTGGCAGTGGCACCTGGATGTGGAGGACATTTCAGTGTCGGAGAAATGCCACTTAAGTTTGGAAATAACAATGTAGCCCAACTAGAGGAGAAAAGGGCAGTCTAAGGAGAAACAGGGTTAATCCGGACTGGAAAGGACCAGCCCCACAAATCAAGGTTTTGCCATCTGGATTGAGAGGGACAGAACAGAGCCAGAGAGTACAAGAGCTCTGACACACTGCTTGGTGGGATTGTGACTAATTCAGCCCTCATCCCCTTGTGACTCACTTTCCCCATCTGTTCGGTAAGCAAATGACGTTTGTGGTCTCTTTTTTTCATGCTTTTGATGCTCTGAGTGTTTAGGAAGAGAAACCATCATCTATAGATCGTATGTTTCAGGGGTCGTGGAGGCTTCCTGGGTGCACTGGCAAAAGATCCCATTCTCATAACTGCATGCATATTTACACATTTTTAAGTCATAGAAAGGGCAGAAAGGACCCAAAGGAAGTATTTTGATGAAAACTGTGACCCAAGTCTGTTATTGTCTGGGGAAAGATCGATCCAACATAACTATAAGCAACCTGGATGTCATATCAAAAGTTTGAGAATGAGAGATGATTTGGGAGAGGAGAAGAGTGGTTTGGGACAGGTTAATATGGAGGTGACATCAGCTGTTGTCCCTCCTATCAAAGATAGGAGTCTGAAGAGGGGCAGCAGGCACATTAGAGATGCAAATGTGACCACATGAGCACAGAGGTGGTTGAGGAACAGTCAGCATGTCAGGGATGGCTCTTACTTCCTCCCATAATGTGCTACTTTGAATCCAGCTTCTCAGCATTGGTTGTGATAGTAGGTGACAAATAACCCCATCAGCAGCACTGACAGAGTTGTATTCCCTGTTTTGGTGACCCATTCAGGTTTAGACTCATGCAGAATGATGTCTGCCAGTGATACTCTCTGCAGGAGGAAGGCATGTGATGCTGATCAGTGGGTGTTTGGGTCTCTCCTGCCTGTACCCCTGAAGCCCTGCTGTAGCTGAGACAGGCTTCACACTTGATGAGTTATCTCTGCCTTTCACAATGTGGATTACAGATCCACATTGTGCTTTTTCACTGGGCAAAGTAATCAGTATTTGACATTTAAACATATTTGCAATACACATCATGATCTCAGATATGAGTAGGTCATATTCGTAAATCCCTTGTTTCTTAAACGAAAACTGTAATTGTGTTTCTGCAGCAGTGTAAACTCCTAGTATCCCAGTACCATGGTTTTAATGGTTTTAATCTCAAATTCTTTCTGGCTGACTTGGGCAACATACGCATGGTATTTTTCCCTAGAGTGACAATTTCTTTTTGCCAGGTTATCTCAGCCCATAATGGAGTTTTGGTATTTTAAAAGAAGTTTGTTCTCTGGGGAAAAAAAAAAATTATGAAGACAACTTTGAAGGACTTGACATTTTGAATTCATCCAAGGAAAATGAATGGCCCAAAGGGCTTTGTATTATCATCACTGGGATGAATGGACTGAGCCTTCGGTGTCATACCAAACTATCACTGTCATGAAAAGAGCAATAAAGCTTTAAAGAGTGATGCAGACACGATCTGCCTCTGAATTCCTTTTCTACTTCCTCTGCAGGCTTTTTCCATCGGGACTTAAAGCCAGAGAACCTCCTTTGTATGGGACCCGAACTTGTGAAAATTGCAGACTTTGGATTGGCCCGAGAAATCCGATCAAGACCTCCATACACAGACTATGTATCTACCAGATGGTGAGTACACTCTTCCTCAAGAGGATTTAATTGCATTTCTTATATTTAAAGACCATGCGATTATACTGAGGAGAGTATTAATGTCACAAATACTAACTTTCCACCAAGAGCACCATTTGAAAACACCTATGTGTAGGAATGTTGGTATTGTACAAGCTTTAAAAGCTTGTGTTGTAAATAATTTTAGAAGCAAGTCCGACAGGGAACTATATTCAGTATCTTGTAGTAAACTATAATAGAAAAGAATCTGAAAAAGAATGTATATGTATCTGAATCACTTTGCTGTATACCAGAAACTAACACAACATTGTAAATAAACTATACTTCAATAAAAAATATTATAGGAAATCCATTATGCTTTTCTATAATCTAAATAGTCTGTATATAGAGCATCCTAAAGACTGTTTCCTAAAAGAGTTGTGTAAAAGATTCTCTAAAGGCCTGTTGGAAAATCAGCTAACTGGTGTTATTAAAACTTTCAGACCCTAAGCATTTGATTTAAGCAGTTGGCCATGACCAAGAAGAGCCTACAGATGATGAGCTCTATATTCTCTCTCGCTCGCTCTCTGCCTGCTCTCTCTCACTATCTGTATTTCTCAAAGATGCTGTAGAGAAGAGACCTGTTGAGAAATGCTCAACAGAAAATTTTGTGATATAGAAGAGCCCAGCTTTATGCTGCAGCCACAGCTGTTGGCTTTACAAGTTAACACACCGCCCTGAACAAGACAGAAAACAGAAATACACAAATGCTCTCCTGGAGAGCTCATTGTGTGTTTAGTTTTCTCCTGGCTATTGGATGGGAACTAGCTTCTCCTCTGTCCTGCAGGTACCGGGCTCCAGAGGTGCTCCTGCGGTCCACCAGCTACAGCTCGCCCATCGACATCTGGGCCGTGGGCTGCATCATGGCAGAGGTGTACACCCTCCGGCCGCTCTTCCCCGGGGCCAGTGAGATCGATACTATCTTCAAAATCTGCCAAGTACTGGGGACACCCAAGAAGGTAAATGATGTGGGCCAAAGCAGCAGCCTCCCGTGCTCCCGGCCGCCTCCCTGGGCAGCACGGGCTCGTTCTGGAGTCTTCCTCGCCCTGGTAGTCTTCCGCCTGCTCCTCCTACCCTGCAGTGGAAAACTTCCTGGCTCCCTCTGCTTTTCTCCCCATGCCTCTCTGCTCTCTGCTCCCTTCTGTGCACTCATGGCCACATCTCTTATCCATGCAGAAGTCCCCTAATGTGATCCGTAGCCCTCCTCCGCTCCTTTATAACCCCAGTCACAGATTGACACCTGCCTCTGGGATGGCCCACCATAGTGAGTAGGGTGTGGCAGTGACAAGTCACCGGTCTGTTATGGGCACGTGTGCCGGAATATAAAGTCCTTATTTCAGCAGCTGGCTAGGGAATGTTCTCTACCTTTTCCTTTCAGACTGACTGGCCTGAAGGCTACCAACTGTCAAATGCGATGAACTTCCGCTGGCCCCAGTGTGTGCCCAATAACTTGAAGACCCTCATTCCAAATGCCAGCAGCGAAGCAGTTCAGCTCCTGAGAGACATGCTACAGTGGGATCCCAAGAAACGGCCAACAGCTAGTCAGGTTTCCTTCCATTTTCTTCTGATGCATTCCTCATGAAGTTCATGTCTAATTGTGAATGATTCCTATATAGATTATGGGAAGTGCTTTATTAGGTAATATGGGTGAAAAATAGTACTGAATACCACTAATCGTGAACTATATAAGGTGTAAGAATTCAAAATAGTTTGAAACTCTTTATGTCTAAAGCAGTAAAGGTGTAAACAACATAGTTCCTTTGAAAATTGCTGTACAGTTCACGTCATATAACAATAATACATGGAAATGAAAATAGATATATACATCTGTCTTTGGCAAATGTTTTCTAATATATTCTGAGTTAGGGTGATATGTAACAGTGTGTTTATAACGCAGGACTGGTTATTGAAAGGTAGTTTGAAAATATCTTGTAAGATACATATCACTCATTTTATAGATGACGGAGGGAGAGAGCTAATAATAACTGTAATTAGCATTTTATAGCACTTGACAGTTTGCAGATGCTTTTGTTTGTTTTTCTGTGATATTAATCCCATGAAGGCTCCATGAGATAGGTGTTACTGGTTTCATTCTATAAACGAGAAAATTAAATCTCAGAAAGTTTAAGTGATTTGCAAAAAAAAAAAAAAAGGAAGTTAGTGTGATTTGCCTTATTAACTCCACCAGTAGCTAGTGCAGACAGTGTACCATCAACAACAGTTCCGTCATGTGGCTGACATGCCTTCTGGCTCCTGTTTCTCCAACCTGTCCTCCTTCAGGCCATTTTGACTTAGAGTATAAAGCACACCCAAAGGAAGCATGTGGTGCTGTGGACTTCAACCACTCCTAGACCCCCTGCCAGCCTCTTTTTGTGTTGTACCTGGCCCCTTCTCAGCTTGTCTCATTGATAAATCCATACCCAGAGGACGAAAAAGGAGACCAGTTGTAATCAGGTTCAACGACTTGGCTGAGCAAAAGTGACGGACAGAGTCACTTGAGGACAGGGCCCATGTGATGTTAGAATTTGTGAGAGCTGAGAGCTGACAGTTGGGGGGGATTGAGGTATGGGGAGAAAGCAGCTTTCCAATGGTTCAAAGAAGAGAGAGCCAAGAACTCTAGATGGCTCAAGAAGGTTAGAGAGTGCTCAGAAATGCACTTCTGGTGATGAAATTCACAAGTGTTTTCAGGCCACGGAAGGAAGCTGTCTGATGAACCCAGCTTTCTAAAGAATAAACAGGGGCTATGAAAATAAAAAGATTCAGTAACAAGGAACCAAGAGAGAATGTTTACTTTTTAGGAATAGTATCAGAAAAGCTAAAAATACCCCGAATTCAGTTGAGACTTGCAAAAAATACCTGGGACTAAAGAGAAGACTTCCTGAGCTAGACGTCAGAGTCCAGGACCTCTGTGGGAGTATCCATGTTATTTGCATCTATATCTGCACTTCCTTATCATCATTACAGGTGTTTATGGCTAGGTCCCAGAGTCACTGAGAAAGGTTACGTTATATTCAGTGACTTCCACTCAAAAAGACTAGGGAGTATTTCAGAGAGAATTGCAAACCCCAGCACTTTACGATTTATTCCTTGGTGATGCAGAAATCACAGTTATCTTGATGGACAAGGTTTAACTATAGTATGTTTGACACTCTTGGCATTTCTGATGTTAAAGCAGATGTACCTGCTTATTTTTATTTTTATTATAGTATAGCTGATTTACAGTATTGTGTTAATTTCAGGTATACAGCAAAGTGATAGTTTTGCATATTTTTGTCTCAATTCTTTTCCATGACAGGTTGATACAAGATATTGGAGACAGTTCCCTGTGACACACGGCAAACCCTTGTTGTCTGCCGTATCTTCTTATTTTATATTTGATTTTCAGAGTCCTCTTGGATCATTATGTTGGCTCTCTCCATCTTATTTATTTTCTTTCTATGGAATGAAGAAATGGACTTAGAATGGTGAAATATTGTATTTAAGACACAAAGCAAATAAGTTACAAAGCCAGAATATTGGCAGAAGTAGCAGAGGGCATAGCAGTGAACCTGGCTGCTTTACCCAGATAACTTTGAGTGTGGCAACCAGCCCATACATTTTATACTATTTAGGACAAGGAGACTCACAAGGGGTGTGACAGATTCAGGGTGCTGTTTTCTAGTTGGTTTGGGCAAACTACTGCAGCAGACTGGTTAATGCGAAACCTAGCCTGTGACCCTGAATGGTGTCAACCTTCCCAGCCAGACTCTTCTTCTGAAACAGCCTCATGTGTCATTCCAGGCTCTTCGATATCCTTACTTCCAGGTGGGGCACCCCCTGGGCAGCACCACGCACAGCCTCCAGGAGTCAGGAAAATCTCAGAAGGACGTTCTGGAAAAGGCAGCCGCACCACCTCACGTAAAGCCAGTCCCTCCTGCCCAGCCCCCAGCCAAGCCACACACACGCATTTCTTCCAGACAGCATCAAGCCAGCCAGCCCCCTCAGCATCTCGTGTACCCTTATAAAGCCGAGGCTCCCAGGACGGACCACCTACCAGAGGACAAGCCCAGCCCTTTGCTCTTGCCGTCACTCCACCCCAAGCATCCTCAGGCAGTAAGCAGGACAGTTCCCTCAGGAGCCCTGTCTGGCTGTTCCTTTGCTGACCCCACTTCTTCTTCTTCTTTTAATAATTTTATTTATTCATTTTGACTGTACTGGGTCTTCACTGCTTGGGTGGGCTTTTCTCTGGTTGCCGCGCATGGGCTTCTCACTGCAGTCACTTCTCTGGTAGAGCTCAGGCTCAGTAGTTGTGGTACACAGCTTAGTTGCTCTGTGGCATGTGGGATCTTCCCAGATCAGAGATCCAACCCATGTCTCCTGCACTGGCAGGCGGATTCTTCATCATTGAGCTACCAGGGAAGGCCCTGACCGTACTTCTTGCATGGAATATTTTCTTTTCAGCATGTAAGGTCTAATTATAATAGATTGATCTTTTTGATTTCATGGAACTGTGAAAAGAGCCTTGGCTTTGTAGTTAAAGGTCTAAATTCAGGTTCTAGCTCTGCCTGTGAATTATGGGGGTGGTGTCTGCAGACTGTCCACTTGACCCCAACCCACCTAAAGCAGCAGTGTGTGTTTATAAATTTCCTATTGTAGCTAATTCTGTATTTAAGTAGGATCCAGGTCTGCTGAGAAGGCAAATAAGGTATTAATTGCATTGTTTTCTATAAAAGAGCAGGTGATTGACACTTTAGTTACATTCTCTTACATTCTATTTAGGACAGTGTCAATCATGCTGTTTCAGAGATGAGCCCTGGATGAGAATCCAGCTACCTTCCTCGTATGCAAGAAGTACCCTAAATGTCCTTTTTTAAAGCCTTACTTACACAGCTTAGTGTCCCCATTGAATGGAAACTGATGTAACCTGTGCAGGATAAGTGAGAGAGGTTGGAGACTGTTTCCCACCATTGCCTTTTCCAATAAGCAGTGCGTATTGGGGAAGACTACACCCCAGGACCTTCCTCTACACAACCGAGGAAGTTCAGAATGGGGCTTACTCATGGGTGAGCTTCACTAATGCCAAGTATTGCTTCTCCTCCCCACCTCTCTACCCCCTTGTATACACAGAAAATTCTCACTGGTCTGGAGCACAAAAATGGTGAGATGAAGCCAAAGAGTAGGAGAAGGTGGGGTCTCGTTTCCAGGTCAACGAAGGATTCCGATGACTGGGCTGACTTGGATGACTCAGACTTCAGTCCATCCTTCACCAGGATTGACCTGAAAAATAAGAAGAGACAGAGCGACGAGACGCTGTGCAGGCAAGTGTGGGCTCCCATCTGCGCACCGACTGCCTCTGGGTTTGTGAGGTTGTCTTCACATCCCATGCGCTGCCCAGCTTGTGCTGACCAGAACCTTCTTTCTCCCCGTTCAGATTTGAGAGCATTCTGGACCTGAAGCCCTCGGAGCCTGTGGGCACCGGAAACAGCGCCCCCACCCAGACGTCCTATCCCCGGCGTGACACGCCCACCCTGAGGTCGGCGGCCAAGCAACACTACCTGAAGCACTCTCGGTACCTGCCTGGTAATAACACTTCCTGCCCGTGCTCTGGTCACTGATGAGAAATCGTGTCCCCGGAATCTCGAGTTTTGCAAAGCTTCTGTTTTGGACGGTGGTGGCACCACCGTAGAAATATTTGCTGGGCTTCCCAGGTGGTGCTAGTAGTAAAGAATCCGCTTGCCAGTGCAGGAGATGTAAGAGACGCAGGTTCGATCCCTGGAATAGAAAAGATCCCCTGGAGGAGGGCACAGTCAACCTGGCTTCAGTATTCAGACCTGGAGGATCCCATGGACAGAGGGGCCTGGCAGGCTATAGTCCATAGGGCCACAAAGAGATGGACACGACTGAAGCCACTTAGTACACACAGGCTTTGTATTTTCTTTTTCTTTTTGGCTGCACCTCATTGCACGAGGGATCTTAGTTTCCTGACCAGGGATGGAATCCGTGTCCTCTGCAGTGGGAACTCAGAGTCCTAACCACTAGACTGCCAGGGAAGTCCCAGGCTTCCCATTCTTTTCTTGCCTAAGATAAGAAATTCGGTAGAGGAAATGGGATCCAGTCCGAGCGAGTGAGGAACCAGGGAGAGCCAGGCAGTTCGCCTGGGGTCTCTCCAGCCCTGAGTGCTCTCAGGGAACCAGATGGGAGCTTAGCGCCCCGGTCTGGCTTTATGTACCCCAGGGGTTAAATGAAGACACTCTAGTTGGAGAGTGCCCAAGCGTCTCTCCAGTTTCTCTGTATTGTAAACATATAACATTAGCCCACTGTTCATTCACGGATTCATTCCATCAGTCAATTTGTATTGACATCATTTTGTGCTGGGCGCTGAGAATATGGTGGACAAAACAGCCAACTGGGGCCACTGGGTTGCCCATCTTCCAGGGTCTCTGTTCACATTACAGTCTATGCAGTGACTTTAGCCAGCAACCTGTAGACAGTATCCTCATCCTCATATATTCTAGTGGTGGGAGACAGACCCTAAATAAGTATGTACACAGTAGTTGCAGATGGTGACAGCAGTTGTTAAGGGTGATGTAATGGTGGCAGGAGCTGGGCCCCAGAGATTAGGAGGGAACTCCATGTGCAGAGGGATGTGAGAACAGCATGCCTGGGAGAGGGAACAGCCAGTGCAAAGGCCAGGAGGCAGGAAAGGGCTTGGCTTGTGAGAGGCCGCATGGCCCGATCACTGTCAGAGGTGGAGGATGTGTTAGGACATAGGAGGCATCTTTGGGGTCTCGTAAGAAATTTGGATTTTATTTCATGAGCAACAGGAAGCTCTTGAATGGTTGTGACTGGAGGAGTGACACGGTGTTAGCGACGTCTGTGTGCTGTGTGGGCGAGGGACCCACAGGTTGTCACTGTCATCCAGGTCGGGGCAGTGGTGCTCAGGTTGAGGGGGTGGAGTCCCAGGGCAGGGGATGGAGGCCTGGCTGACTCACTGCTTACCCCCTGCCTTCTGCCTTGATTGGGAACAGGCCTCCTAAATACTGCCAGACCTCGTCAGGGATGGCACTGTGGCCTTAGGAGACTGGCCTGAAGGGAGACCTATTTCTTCTTGACTCTAGAGGAAGAAGAAGGATAAAGAATGGATTCAGTCTTTCTGTTCTGAAAGATGGCTGTGATGCCCGATGGCCGTGGGAAGTGGGTGGTCTGGGGGGTGGGGGGGGTGCAGCGGTTTGTCTTGCAGCTGAGATCAAGGCAGCCTGAGAAGTGAGGGAGTCAGTGATGGTTGTTGGTAGAGACCAGAATCAGCACAGTGATGATGGTCCATGTGAGGTGAGGGGATGGAATCTCAGAATTCAGAAGGAGGCGAGCAGAGGTCTGCAGAGCTAGGCGTGGGGTTCTGGAGGGACAGAGAAGAACTTGGGCAGCTGATGGAAAGGCAGTGGTCTGCGAAGGTAGGTGAGTAGGAAGGCCATGGGGCACTGGAGCCCAGGAAGGCACCAGGAGGTCAAGACAGCAGATGTGGACAGATCTGTTGGTAGATGGTGAAGACACTTCTGTCAGGCCACCCACCAGTGAGACAACCCACTCACCCCAGAGACAGCATCTTTCCTCTGCCACCTATCCAGTGGCATCATCACGGTTAGTTTTTGATTGTTGAACCATAGGAGGTCTTTGACAAATTGGACTCTGCATTCATCTCATCTCTGACATGTAGTACAAGACTGAAGATAAATTTTGCATTTGAAAAAACATTTTTGCCCTATTAGGAATAAATATAAGAAACGGTGTACTCCCGAATCCAGGCAAGGATTTTATTCCACCTAATCCGTGGTCCAGTTCTGGTTTGTCTGGAAAATCTTCAGGGACCGTATCAGTGATCAGCAAAATAACTTCAGGTGAGTAATGACGTTTACTCCCTAAATGATAAGAAGCAGGTTCTCCCGGTGTGGCTGGGTGAGTGCAGAGAGACAGGATGACAAGCTATGGAACCATGAGGGCCTCTCTGTGTGGAAACCCTGACCTTTTTTGCAGGCCTGTGCCCCTTTCTCTCACATGGGAGCAGGCCCTGGGGGCTTGACCAGCTCCCTTGGGCTCTGCCATCGGGAGTAGCAGGGGAGGACAGCAGAATTCCCTGGCTTGAGGGAAAAACAGTCTTACAGAGTCTGGTGGGCTTACCAGGTGGCGCTAGTGGTAAAGAACCCACCCACCCATGCAGGAGACATAAGAGACTTGGGTCTGATCCCTGGGTCAGGAAGATCCCCTGGAGGAGGGCATGGCAACCCACTCCAGTACTCTTGCTTGGAGAATCCCCATGGACAGAGGAGCCTGGCGGGCTATAGTCGATAGGGTCACAAAGAGTCAAAGGTGACTGAAGCGATTTACATGCACACACGCACGCACAGAGGCTGGTTTCTGAGGCCCTGCTCTGTGGTCTGCGACCTCTGGGTATCACAGGGTCTGCCTTGTTCTTGTCCCTTCCATCTCATGGCTCAGCCTCAGCCCAGGGCATCATTGGAAGGTAGACAGTTTGGAAGGCGCTGCCCACGCTTTTTCAGTAGATGAATGAATTTCAGATGCACCCCACACAGGCAGCCCCTACCATGTGCGTCTTCCCCTTCCACATGCCAAGTAAACCCCTGGGCTTCTCTTCTCTCTGCCTTTGTCCATTCCGTGTTCATATATTTTAAGGAGTTTGAAAGGGAAAGAAAGAACATATCCACACCCACGTACTCACCACCTAGCGTGTAAAGTCAGCCTCTGCAAACACACGATTGCCTTTCTTTCCTTCCTTTGTGGCCTTCCCCTCCACCCCCAACCCTGTCCAAATTGGGTGTTTATTATTTCCACAACTTTTTTTTTTTTAGGATACAAGAAATACCTAGCATGGTTTTGCATGTTTTAAAATTTATATGCATATAATCCTGGATCTCCACTCATGTTAATAATGCATTATAATGCATATATGCATTAATAATATATACAGCAATTATACACACATAGAATATATTTCACATTTGTGTAGGATGACATGCAATGTATATGTGTATGATACCATTTATTATTTATACTAGAATATAACTTTTTTTAAAGTTCAGGTATAGTTGCTGATCAATATTATATAAGTTACAGGTGTGTGTTATAGTGATTCACAGTTTTTAAAGGTTATGTTCCTTTTATAGTTATGAAATATTGCCTATATTCTCTGTCATGTACAATATATCCTGTGACTTATTTTATACTTAATAATTATACTGCTTAATCTCCTGCCCCTCTCTTGTCCCTCTCCTCTTCCCTCTCCCTGTTGGCAATGATTAGTTCTCTCTATCTGTCAGTCTGCTTTTTTGTTATATTCACTAGTTTGTGTAAGTGATATCATAAAGTATTTGTCTTTCTCTGACATAGCATAATGCCCTCCAAGTCCATCCATGTTGCCACAAATGGCAAGATTTTGTTCTGAGCGACTGAACTGAACTGAACTGAATATTCTATGGTATATATGTACCATATCTTTGTCCGTTCATCTGTTGATGGACACTTAGAACATAATTTACTCATCTGGTCTCTTCTTGGTGAACATGAAGGCTGTTGATCATTTTTACAGTTAGAAAGAGTGCTGGAGTGAACACTTTCGCCCCCTATAGGTGTGCACTTGTGACATGATCACATTAGGTTAAAGGCTGTGCTCATCTTTGACTTCACAGATTCTGCCCAACTGCTGTCTGGCAGGGTGCAGGAGTTGTGCCGTGTCCTTGATGCCTCTTGATACCGTCAGGATTGCAGATGTGTGCTCATCTGAGGGTGTGCAATGGCATCTTACTATGGCGTCAACCCGCATGTCCCATTGACTAACGAGGGTTGAGCATTTTCTCTTGTGTTTACTGATTCTACCTTTTTTCTGTCTGTGATTTCCTTGTTCTGATCCTCTTTCCATTTTTCTTATTTAGTCACCAGAGTTGCAAAAGGTGCTTCAGCTGACCAACACAGCTCCCGATACATGAGCTCCAGACTGTTTTTTCCACTCTGCCTTAAGTAGTTGCCAAGAATGCTCTGTGTTGGGAAGACACAGAACAACTCTTCCTCTCATGTGCTCTTCCTAACGGGTCTAACTTCCTAATGGATCTGTGTTATTTGTATAACAGCCTTCATTATTCCACATGCACCTTTAAGCCTTTGTAATAAGGCTCATTATAGATACTTACCCATACAACATGTATTGTTTACTTGCTATGAATAAGGCTTTCCATGGACCGCCTGGAACACTAAGATGAGTAGGACCCAGTTCCTGCCCTTAAAACACTCTCAAGGCGGAAATGACATAAAAAGTGAATGTATTTAGTGAATTTTAATAATGACTAATTTTCTGGTTCTGGACAAGAATAGCTCTGGTTAGAATTACTTATAATGGCTAAACAATTAACATAACCTGTATGCAAATCAATAAGAGGAACCTATATGCTGATCAATAAGAGAACGGTTAAATGAGTTATGGTTTAACCATACTCTGAAATTCGTCCATACTAACATGGAAGGCTAACTCTTCTATATTATTGAGTGGAAAAAAGAAAATTCCAGAACAGGCTAAACTGATTATTACAAACAGAAAGAAAATTCTAAATGTCTCCTTTTTTTTAACAAACCAACCCACCAGCCTCCTTGCGGGTACAGGCCACAGTCTCAACACTGTCTGTACACCTCACACCCCATCCCCCTGTCTTTCTAACAGTGTGGTGTGGTAGAATGTTCTGCTCCGAATTCACTCTTTATCCTAATGCTTTTCCCCTTGAAAATCAAAACCTAGTTCTCTGTTGCCCTGTGCCCTTGTCCTTTACCCTTGTTGGTGTCCTGTGCATGTCTTTCCAGTAATGAGCATTTTCTTTTGCAAATCAGTTGGTTCCAGCTCTACAAGTTCTAGTGGACTGGCTGGAAACTATATCCCTTCCTTTCTGAAAAAAGAAATCAGTTCTGCTCTGCAGAGGGTCCACTTGGCACCTATTCCCGATCCTTCCCCGGGTAAGTTCTATTTGGGATTATTATTATTTGTGAATTTATTCAAACATAGTTATTAAACAAGTGCTTTGTGCCAAACATGGTAGGCCTAGGGTCCACAAATGAAGAAGACAACAAAATTCCTTGTCCTCCTGGAACCTGTACTCCACAGACAGCAAGTAAACCAAATAAGATGCTCCACAGTGCTAAGGGGAAAAGAAAGCGGGGAACAGGGAGCACGGGGCAGGAGTGTAGGGTGCAGACGGGCATTTTACACAGGGCGGCCGAGGGAGACCTCACTGCAGAGGGGCCATCGGGTAAAAATCTACAGGAGGTGAACAAGCAAACTCTGTATTTTGGGCTGTTAGTGCATGGGCCTGCAGGCAGAACGGGCCTGGCAGATGCAAGGAAATGGCAACCCACTTACAGTATTCTTGCCTGGAAAATTCCTTGGGCAGAGGAGCCTGAGGGTCTGCAGTCCAAGGGTTTGCAAGAGTTGTACACAACTCAGCGACTAAACCACCACAAATTCCATGGGCAGAGGAGCCTGGGGAGCTACCGTCCATTGAGCTGCAGAGAGCTGGACATGACTGCGCAACTGAGCACACGCAGGAATGACACGAGTGTTTCTGGCCTGACTGCTATAGGACGAGGTTGTCCTTAATTGGGAGGGCCAACTCCAGGAATGTGGCTTCTCTTGAGCTCTGCTTTTCTGATATTTATGTCACCGAGATGCTCTTTGCTGTACTTTGTGTGGGCCCAATCAATCAGACCCACCTTTCTCTTTCCCTACAGGCTATTCTTCCTTGAAGGCTGTAAGACCTCACCCTGGGCGACCGTTTTTCCACACCCAACCTAGAAGCACTCCTGGGTTGCTGCCCCGGCCTCCAGCCGCCCAGCCTGTACACGGCAGGACGGACTGGATCGCTAAGTACGCGTCTCGGCGATGACTGTCATGAAACCTTTTGTAGGGAACAGTAGGACCCTGTCCCTTGGCCAGCTGGTATTCCACCTGCAAGAGACTTTCAGTTGGTGGAAAAGCAAACATTTTATAGTTATTCTTCTGAACTGAGACATTTCAATATTCTTTTTTAAAGTTTTTTTTTTTAATATTGATTTGAATGCAGTACTTTTTTTTTGTACAAAGTTATTTTATTCTAAAACTGGGTCCCATTATTTTCTTAAACAGCAGCATTTTGTATATATGGATTATGTTTTAGCATTTTATACAGTCAACTTTGTAAGGAACTTTTTAAAGATTAATTGATTTTCCTTTGGGGTTCCAGATAATATTTTATACAGATTTTTAAAAATATAATAATATTGATGCAGTATTGCAACAGGGGTGCAATTTACAGCTACGCGATAAAGGGTTATTTCCTCAACGTGTGTGGATATTTGTGAAGTGGTTAAATTTTAAATGTGGCATATTCGGTACTTTAAGCTTTTCTGGACTGACGTCAGTGCTAGAAAACTGACCATCTGCCGTTTCTCAATACCGTGTTATTGGTTTGACTTTTTAATACCGCTGTGCTGTTCTGAAAGTACTATTACATAATTCACTTTGTTTTCTTTTTACTCCCCAGATGAAAGAAGTCTAAGTAAATATTTTTAGAAATGTTTACAACACGTGTATTGGTGGCTGGTGATAATCCAGCTGAAACCAAGCTATGCCATCACATTCTATTTTCTTCCATTTTTGAAGTCACTTTCTATAAGTACCCATAAAAGGGAAGCTTTTGAAGCCAAAAGGTTCTCCACATAAAGGTTAACACAGTGACTTAAACTTACATCCCTGCCAAGATGCATGACCCAGAAGTAAAGTTTCAAAGTAGCACAACCCTTAGAATGTTGCATTTAGCTCAGTTCTCCAGGCCTGGCCAGAGACAGACGATGAATAATCATTGTCTGCCCTCTGGTCCAATTATCAGGGCAATTTGGGGAGCAAGAAAAAATAGATGGCAGAGGTCCCACTGGTCTGTGAAGCCACAGTTACCATGATGTCAAGTGTCCATCATGTGCCACGTTTGAAGAACTCTAAACCCTTGTGTAGTTTCTTTCAACAGTGAGAACTCCATTGGGCAGAGGCTGTCCCATTGAGAGGAATGTTTACAGCAGTTTTGAAAATGACAAAGCTAGTTTGGAGACAGAAAAAGGAAGTCCACTCTGATCCACCTCTGTCAGGCACACTCGCCTCCACTCGTGATTATCTGAAAGACAAGAAAGAAGGTCACTGCCAGTGAACATGACGTCATCTCTAGAGTGCATAGACTCACTTTCTCCCAGGGCTCAAGTCACTTTTGTTTGGTTCTAGGATATAGCAAGTGGAGTCAATGAAATTGTCATTTTTGTAAGTTAAAATGTTAAATGAAAATGAATATTGGTACTTTGATAGGGTTCAGCCTAATAAGTGGGTAAATTTTTGTGTTGATGTATTAATAATATGTTGCAGCCCAAGGTTCCCAAAGGGCCCTCACCTAAAATCAGGGAGCAATTTGTGTTTTCGAGAATCTGACTCAAAAAGGTACTTGACCAAGCACCATGATTGCTGGGGGCATGCAAAAAGCAAATGATGGATGTGCATTTCAGAGGTCATATTTTCCTGTTAACAAACTGGCAGCAAAGCTTCAGGAAATAAATATGTATATGTAAGCACAACTTGAAGCTGAATTTATTTCTGTACTATATTCTCATTATCTCAGTCAACAGAGAATGTGTTTTCAGAGATGAGTCCTTTACTATGCAGTTAATATTTATTTCCCCTTTCTGTATTAGGAATAAAAGTTAATCTGAAAGCTTACCCACCTTGCTAGAAAGCTGGTTTAAAATAATAAATACCCTCTAGAGAACCAGATGGATTATGAATGCCATATTCTTGGTCCTCTAGCTTATGTTAAGGTCATTACATTTTAATTGAAAAACCTACTTACCTGGTTACTATACATTATAAAATTGTTTTTCTATTACTTTTGTAGGGCCTCAATGCAGAAAATATTTCTTTTCGTCCTCTTCCTCTTTCCTTTGTTTATCAGCAGTTTCCCTTATTCATTTGAAAGTCAAGAAGCTGACTGCATTGAGTAAACTAGAAGGCTGAAAAAAAACAAGGTCAGTTCTAAAGAACTAGCAAAATCCTCTAAAGTTCTCTTTGATTCTCACCCTGAAATGGGTAAAGGATGCATTGAGCATACAAGCTGTTTACTATAGAAAGGGAAAAGTCACCAATACTTTGTTAAGTAAAAAGAAAATACTGCCTGTTGCCTGTATTTTTAGTTACTATAAGATTATAAAATCTACTACAAGACACCAAGAGGAATGATAAGTTTAACTATACCTATCCATGACTGTACCTCATGTCAGGCATAAAGTTTTATGGGACGTCAGGAGATGGTATAGTGCCCAAGGGTTCGGTGACAGTGGTTATGCCAAAGGGTACGTGTGTGAACTGCAGGGAAAGTTGCATGAGCTAAAAGATATTCTTCATGTGATTGTTCATTTCACAGTAAGCTGCCATTAATTACTAAGCCCTCACCCAGCTCATATATGATTTAAATAGGAAGAAAACCGATTTTCTCAAGCAGTTTCTTACAGATCTCTTGCTTCAAGGACCATAAACATCTAGTAAACGGATGCTGTGTCATATTCTGGAATGATAAAAAACACTTGACTCCAGACAAGCCATGTAAAACAGAATTGTTTTTAAGTACAAATCACCAGTACTGTTGGAGTTCACAGGCACCATGTTTTCTTACGAAGTGGCATCAAGCCATTGTTTTGTGCCATTTAGGAGAGAAAAAGAATACAGGCTGTATGTTTTAGCTCAGTGTGTGATCCAAAGCAATATGTTTATAAGAAAATGTTTGATGTACTAATTATTTTCTATCATTTAAAGCATACTGTAGCAACTTGTTTAAGATATGTGGTTAATTTTTAGAATTATTTTTACAATTTCCAACCAAAGTACTGTATTTTATATAATTTATTGTGAGGACCTTCTCATGGAAACCAACAGAAGACAAACTGGGGGGCAAATATCACATTAATCTGTATTATCAGTTTCTTACAGACACTGCTAATGTGAATTTAAAATGGCCTGAATAGTCTTCTGATCTTGGACATTTCAGTACTGACAGCAATTTCGTCACTTGACTTGATTACAAGGGAGCAACTAAGAATATATTTAATTATAAAGCAAATATTCATAATGATGAGAAGATAGGAGGACCGAAAACTCTGTACTCAAGCCCCTTCTGAAATAAAATGTTCCTTTTTGAATAGTTTGTCCTAAGGTGTCTAAAAACGTTAACTTTACTTAAGGAAAATTCTGCTCCAAATAAAGTTACAGTTTAAGAAAAATTGATTTGAGTGTTCTGTTTTTCTTGTTATGTTCTTCCATCAAACAATAACAGTACTATTTCCTAATTTGAAATTTTCATATAACTTAATACCTATTAGAGTGTTTACTGCGGTGAAATTGGTAGCATATACTTAGACCAGCAGTAGGAAGCGGTATTTTGCAATGTGAAGACTATTTAAATTTAGCTTTTAGCAAATTAGGTGACTAGGAATATTTTAACAAAACAAAAAGCACATCAAAACAATTGCTTCTTACTGATTTCTTCATGATAAATACCTACCTTGTATTTTTCTAGCTTTCACAATACACTCACATGTACAATATAAACATGTACAGTATAAACCTTCAAAAGAAGCTCCTACCTTCATGAATTCCTTACAGGATTCCACAGGAAATTCATTTACCAAACATTCTTTGAGTCCTTGAAAGAATTTTGAGGGAAAATGATTTACCAATCAACCTTGTGCCCTCGCCTATCAGAACACCCCCAACCTGAGTGTGTCATCACCCCATTTGTCTAGTGACCCCCCATCTCCCCTCAGCCCTCCCTCCACCTTTTCAGATGCCCCATAGATTCAAGCTCTCAGTCATCCTTCCTGCTATCAAAGCCTGCTGTTAGAACAGCTGAGACTGAATTTAAACCATTGTGACTCTTTCTAGAATGTTTACTTACAAAAGCTCCTCTTAAACTGATTTTTAAAGCTCTTGATTTTTGTTAAGGCAATGTTAGCTGCTACTGGGGGGAAGGGTCAAAGGCTGAGACAAGTTCCCATGGCCTCTGAATATAAATATATATATCCAGTAGGTAGAAAGACACGGTGAATAAGACTGTCCCAGGTTGAGAGCAACTCCAAGGGTCTCCAAGAACAGAATAATTTCAGGGGCTTCCAAGGAGCAGAATGACCTAAGGGTACTTTCATAGAATGGCAGAATTATAACAGGATTTTTTTTTTTTCTCCACAAACCTGTTTAGTGAGTCTTATGACATTGGCTTAGTTTCTCTTTCAGGTAAACAAGATTGCTAGGATGATGTAACCTCTAATTTATTAGGTTGGACATATAAGTGTCTTTTATTTTTGGTTAGAAGACAATAGTAAAATACCAGCAATTTGATACGGTTCAACCAATTAGAAGAAGCAAATAGATACAGAGGTTTAACTGATCAACAAAGTTGATAATAGTGCTTTTCCTGTATAGTTCAATGAAAGTGAATCTTTGCAGAAAGGTGAGCAGGAAAATGATAAAGATCACCACCTCCAGCAGGTCTGAAAAATATGGCTTGCCTACCTATGTCAAACTGAGTAATGTCTGTGTTAAGTCAGAATTAGAAAGATGAAATTGAATATATACTATTATCCCTGTTTGAAAATGACTTCCAGTTCTAGGGGTGCCCAGCTGTTCTTATTTGCTTTTCTTCTTACTTTACATACTTTTTCTGGATACTTTCTTTTACTGCCAGATTAATCCATCTCAGTCCTCTCTTCTGAGTTGTCACTGGCCTCTTTCTTTAAATGTAAAAAAAAAAAAGTATTTTTTTAGTTAAAGTATAGTTGATTCACAAGTGTTATGTTAATTTCTGCTATACAGCAAAGTGCTTCAGTTATACATAATTCTTACTTACTATTCTTTTCCCTTATGGTTTTTCACAGGATATTGAATATAGTTCTCTGTGCTATACAATAGGACCTCATTGTTTATCCATTCTATATGTAATAGCTTATATCTGCTAACCCTAACCTCCCACTGGCCTTTCAGCTGTCTAGTGACATTTACAAGTGTGTGGCTTGTGAGAATAAAAGACAAACCCATTCATTATTATGTCCTCCAAATCTTTATGGAGCTAGAAACCAAAGCATCATTCATTGTTTCTTTCCACAAGTGTTCTCTGAATGTCTTCTCTGCCCTAAGCATTATTCTAGGATCAGGGTATACAAAGGTACATTTTAAGAAATATGAAAACCCCCTAACCTGTTGCAATTTACATTCTATCAAAATTCCAGACAGATAATAAATAGTATATTATATGACAATAAATGTTACAAAAAGTAAACAAGGAGGATGGAAAAGAAAGTGTGTGTGTGCTTAGAGGGCATCAGTTTAGACTTCTCTTCCTCCCATCCACCCCCTTAATATCTTACCTTTTCTTACCTATCTTCTTCTAATTTATGATGCTACTGTAATACACACGGATATTTCCAGGTTTCTCTTTCCCCACCCTGAACAGTCTCAATTCACTCTCCCTGTTTTTGCCAGAGACATCTACAGAAAATAAAATCTGATCATCTCAGCTGCTGCAATTGATCAGCAGCACAGGCTTCTCAAGACAGCTATTTTCAAGAACCCCTCCTGGGTCTGAAAACAGTAATCAACATTTATAGTCTGCGAAGGCAATGGCGACCCACTCCAGTGCTCTTGCCTGGAAAATCCCGTGGACGGAGGAGCCTGGTGGGCTGCAGTCCATGGGGTCGCTGAGGGTCGGACACGACTGAGCGACTTCACTTTCACTTTTCACTTTCATGCATTGGCGAAGGACATGGCAACCCACTCCAGTGTTCTTGCCTGGAGAATCCCAGGGACGGGGGAGCCTGGTGGGCTGCCGTCTATGGGGTCGCACAGAGTCGGACACGACTGAAGCGACTTAGCAGCAGCAGCATAGTCTGCGAAATAGGAGAGGCTGCCTCAGGAAACAAGAAATAGTCCTTTTGGTGGCATATATTTTTAACCTTAAAATTTGTGTGAATTTTTCTATAAAAATTTTTGATAGTCTTAAAATGTTTTAAAGCTCTAGCTTAATTACCACCCAGATTATAATTGTAGCCCCACTGACACCCCTATCCCAAGGCCCCCACTTCCTCCCATCCAAGAAGGTGCTATATTTAGCCTGTGGATTAAATCAGTTTTGTCGAAAGTGTAGGAAATGAAGACGCTCAAGAAGATTCACTGAGTCAAGGAAGAGGGAAGAGGAAATATATATAAATTAAAATACACGAATAAATAAAATATATACAAGTATGTGTATGTATATAATGTATAATAATTAATAAAATTGTAGAATTGTCAAAAGAAAGGCAGACTGCCACGTGCAGCGCCTCATTTGGATGTGTCTGGAGTCTTGGAAGCTTGACTACCCTACGTTCTCCTACAAATGGACCTTGAGAGCTTGTTTGGAGGTTCTAGCAGGGGAGCGCAGCTACTCGTATACCCTTGACCGAAGACCGGTCCTCCTCTATCGGGGATGGTCGTCCTCTTCGACCGAGCGCGCAGCTTCGGGAGGGACGCACATGGAGCGGTGAGGGAGGAAGGGGACACCCGCCTAGCCAGCCAGATCAGCCGAATCAACCCTGGCGATCAATGGGGTGACAGATGTCGCAACCAGATCGCCCTCACATCCGAGAGACACTAGGAGTGCACGCAGTATATAAACTACAAGAAATTTTTGTCTTTTAGCATATGTCGACTTTTTCTTTGCTTTCTAAATGCCGGATCTCTAAATTATATCTTAAACTAAGGTCCAAACCTAGCTAACACTTAAAAATTATTCCCTTTAATTGCAAAATTTGCTATTAAAAAGGGCTCGATTTGGAGTTGTTTGCGTATTATCCAGCATGCCTTGCAGATGGGTGGAGCATGCTAAATATTGCCGTCTCTATTGGTGAAATATTCTGGAGCCTCGCCTACCGAGGGCGCCTCGGACCGCCCACTGGTCTCCGAGCTGCAGACCGCTCGCTGGGCGCCTTTGTGCGGTTCTGGTCACTCCAAGTGGAGCCAGGTCTGTCTCCCTCTTGTCACTCCCACCTCCCCTTCCCCCCTCTTCTTGTTTCTCCCGGCTCCGAGTCTCTCACGCTCCTTCCCCATCCTGGAATCACCCCTGCATTCATCCTATCCCTGTCTCCCTCCTGCGACCCTGTCCCTGTTGGGGCAGACAGGAACCCCCTGGGTTGGGGTTGGGGGTCTTGCTTGGTCGGCGTGCGTATCCTTATTAACCCGCCCTGTGCAGTTCAGAGCCCTGGGTGGAAGGCTCTGATGGTCTCCCAGCGCGGACTGAGCGGCCGCCCTGAGCGGTAAGAGCCTGTCTCCGGTGCGGAGCGGTGGCCTGGGCGCAACAAGGGCCTGGGGGCTTCTGTCCAGGCGGGGCGGGCGTGTGCAGGGCCCGGGGCCACCACCCGGGCCTGCCCGCAGACGCACGTCTTGCAGACAATAGTAATAATTGACCCCTCCTTCTGTTGCTGTGAGGCTCGAATCTGATGCGTGTGAAAGTGAATTTTTGCAGAGGTTCCATGGGTGTGGACGTCTCCTCCGCGGTTCTTGGTCTGGCCTGTACAGGCCGAATTTGGGAAAATCTCAGATTTTCAAGGTCAAAGTATATGATGTTCTGCTTCTGTGAAGTCCTGCGCTGCTAGCCCAAATGTCTTTAACAGGAAATAGCCCACTGCTTTCCAAGATCCAGAATAATAAATCATAAAGCTATGAAACTATTTGAAAGGCAAAGGTGGTGGTTGTTTTTTAAGGTTTTAAAATGGTGGTCTGTTTTTATTGATTGAGGGAAAACGCAGTTTAAAAACAAAAAACAAAAACCCCACAAAATCCCTCCTCCCCCAACCCCCACAGAACCCCCCAGTTTGTCAAAACCCTGAATATTCAGTTAGCCCCTGAATACTGGACTGAGAACGCGAAATTGGGGCTGTTCTTTTGCGAGGAGTGCTGCGTTTGTATTTCAGAAAACCTGAAAGGCCGTGATGGCCACGAAACCCAAGCTCCACTATCCCAACGGACGAGGCCGGATGGAATCTGTGCGATGGGTGTTAGCTGCTGCCGGAGTCGAGGTACCCTAGCTATACTGGTGTTTCTGCACAGATTTGTCTTATAATGTTGAGCTCTGTCCTCTCCCAGTAATATTACAGACCTGCTTCAGTGAGTCAGAAGAGTCCTTCCTCTCAAGAATTTTTCTTTTTCTAAATGGAGTGTAGTTGATGAAATTCTGTTTTACTTTCAGCCTTAATCATTTGCTTCTGATCTACCACCAGTAAATATTTATAATGAGGAAAACAGGCCCGAACCTGCAGTTTGCCAATTACACCCAGAACTCGGTGACCATAAAATCTCTAGGTTTAGGTCTGTTTCCTATTTACTTTAGTGGCTTCAGGCTTGAAGCCCCTGCATGCCCCTATGCTTTGGCCCACAGTGGTTTTGGTCTTGTTTTTGCTCCGTTCTTGGAGCTGCTTCTTGATAGAAACATAAAACAGGTATTAGTAGTCACGATTTGGGTGCGTGTCTGTGGTTGTGCCTGGGTTCCTTTGTGGAAGTAACTGCTTGTCGAATGCCCCTCATTCTGAATTTGATGGATTTACTCTTATTTTAACCTGTTCCCCTCTTCTCTGTTTCCTGTAAACTACTAATTGGATCCAGAAGTCTGATCAAATCCAGGCTCCTTTTCCTCCGTCTCTTTTTTTTTTTTCCTTGCCAGACTGCAGCAAAGGTGGTAGTATGGACATATTTCTCTTATGCGACATCACAGGCACGTGACGTCAGCCTGTCTCGTTTTCAGCGTTGCTGAGTGTGATATTGTGTTTCCATGACATCAGCCTGTTCCCACAGTATGAAGTTTTCCTCTGTTACCCTTACAGCTACTGTCTTTGCAGCCTTGATCATCACCGTTGTTAGGGGTTACAAAATGGTGATTTTTCTATTTCTGTTATTTCACCTAAGCTTAACTGTGATTCTCTTATAGAGTATTTGTTCACTGGTTATCTTCTTAATTACCTTGAAGCACATTACAGTTCACTTAAGAAAAGCAGGATAAATGCTTGATTCTTTCTCTCTGTCAATTTTCAGAATAATGAGTCATTACCCTACCAACCTCCAAAGGTGATAAATGAAGATAGTTGGGTTTGGGGTTTTGTTTTTTATTTGTTGGTTTGGTTAGGCTTTGCTTTCCTTGCCTGTCATTATATCTCACCACACAGTGTTTTACAGTTTGCTAAGTTATTTGATACCATTTTTATATACAGATTCTGATTTCTGACTTGAGAAGTTGGAAGGTCTGATGCTCCTAGGGCCTCATTTTCATAGGGCAGCCATTGCTGACTCTAAGAAGGACAGCCCCTACAGATGGACCTTTCTAGTTTATGTAGTCTCCACCATTCCCTATGATCTCAGAACACTTTCTCTAGTTGTGTTAAGAAGAGAGTGCAGCAGTTCTTGATCCCTTGACTTGCGTCTGTTCAGCTTGTTTATGTCACCTGTCTAACCCTGTGGGCTTCTGAGCTTGCAGTTGTTGTCCTGTGTGTATAGATACTGGAAGCCCCGAATCCCTTCCTCCCTAGCTTCATTCTGTGCTTCCTACTCAGCTGTGGGTCAGGATTCTTGGTTACAGTCATAGCAACCCAACCCTAAGTAAGTTAAACAGAAGGGAACATGGGTCCTATGATCCACCTCCCCCGGGCCAGGCAGGCAGGCAGGTAGAGTACTTACTTAGCCCAGTGTGGGGCGCGGGTCTCAAGTCTACTCTGACCAGGTTCTCTAACCAGGAGAAAGACTGGCCTCCCTCATGAGGGCTGACCGCATGGTTTACAGGACCAATGCCCCAGAGTTGGTACTGGGGATCCCTCCCATGTCTGTGCCCAAAGACATTTTCAGCCACATCTGTGTTCAATCAGATCTTCAATAGTCAGGAGAGCTGGGCTACAGCGGCAGGGTCAGTTCACGATTTCCAGGGTCACAGTGTCAGGTAGAGCCTGATGTGTAAAGCACATACATCCCAGTAACCAGGTGCCTCACACCTGCTGAGAGGCAGCCTGGCCTAGTTGCAGGAGTCAGCATCTTCCGACTCATACTTGGTTTGAGTCCTCAGACACTGCTGTGTGCTGGATGCTGCGTCTTGGCTGCTTGGAGCTTCATTTGCCCAAAGACCCCCAAACCCGGTCAGATCCTCCTTGTGAAAGGGGGAATGAACAGTGTAAAAGAGAAGACATAAAGAGACACAGATGTATAGAACAGCCCTTTGGACTCTGTGGGAGAGGGTGAGGGTGGGATGATTTGGGAGAATGGCATTGAAACATGTATTATATCATATGTGAAATGAATCTCCAGTCCAGGTTCGACGCATGATATAGGATGCTCGGGGCTGGTGCACTGGGATGACCCAGAGATGGGATGGGGAGGGAGGTGGGAGGGGGGTTCAGGATGGGGAACACGTGTACACCTGTGGCGGATTCATGCTGATGTATGGCAAAACCAATACAATATTGTAAAGTAATTAGCCTCCAACTAAAATAAATAAATTTATATTTAAAAAAATAACAAAAAAAAAGAGAGAAGGCATGAAGGCCATACACTGCTCATTCAGGACTTCTGGGCAGTTTGCTCAGAAGAAGGGGGTGTGTGGAGAGGGAGGGAGTGCATGACATGGATGGGGGCACTTCTCCAGAGGATCCCCTGGGGGACCAGCACCCCATCAGGGAACAGAGACGGCTGATTGTGTGGACAGAAACCACACACTGTCTGTCCTTACAGCCCCGGGGCAGCCCCCAAACAGTCCCCAGCTCCTCCAAGCTCTGCCTCGTGCTCTTTTTACCTTCCTCCGTCTCCCGCCATCTCATCTCCTGTTCTGGTGCCAGTTTCTTCTTACAGACCAATAGTTTTTTAAAGTTTGACACGAGAGAGTTTTTCTAGTGAGAGAGAGCATGCATTTTGTTACATATTCCCAGGAGTCAGAAACCAGAATTAGGACCATTTGGAAGGAATTTTTAAAAATTTTTTATTGACGTAGAGTTGATTTATACTATTTCAGGTGTACAGCAAAGTGATTCAGTTATAAATATTTTTGAGATTCTTTTCCAATATAGGTTATTACAAGATACTGAATGTAATTCTCTGCACTATACATTAGATCCTTGTTGTTTATCTATTTTGTATATCTGCTAATACTACTAACATTTTGTATATCTGCTAATCCCAAATTCCTAATGTGTCCCTCCTGCGCCCTCTTCCTCCATGCTGGTAACTATAAATTTGTGTACTATGTCTGAAAGTCTGTTTCTATTTTATAAACAGGTTCATTTGTGGCATTTTTTTTCAAGATTTCACATGTAAATGATGTCATATGATATTTTTCTTTGACTTACTTGGGCTTGTTGTTTTTTAATGTACATTCCTGGTCTCTCCCAGCTACTGGAGGTGGATCTTTGAGGGATGGGCCTGGGGTCTGGCACATACACACGCTTTCTCATGTGCTTTATACATGATCAGAGTCATAAAAGTGTGAGAGCAGTGGTGCAGTAGAAACACCTTGGCATCACAGCTGACCGGCTAGGCATTTGGACAAATGCCCAGAACGTTCTTACCCTGAGGCTACTGCTTCCTGGGTCCCAGATGGAGTGCCTCTAGGGGCACCGAGGCCCTCTCCTCACACAGGAGGGCTGGGAATAAGAGAAGCCATGCCTTCACCCCGTCATCTTGATGCGCCTCTGGTCGACTAGATGAGGTAGAGGAAAGAATGGCCAGGTGTGTGCTACGGCTCTGTCCTTCCTGGGATGACATGGGGTGAGGCGCAGCGCAGGGTGCAGGCTTGACTGGGAACCACCCAGGGACCTGGGGCCTCAGTGGGCATGAGAAGGACATCAGTGTATTTGAGCGTATTGTATGTGTCACAAGAAAAGGGACTTTCCAGTGTTTCTTTGCCTCCCAAACTTTTAGTTTGGAAACTTTAAAACCTACAGAAAAGTTATAATAGTAAAATGGATACCTTTCAACTAAACTCACCTGGTGCTAACGTTTTGCTGTTTGCCTCCTTCCCTTTTCTGTCTCTGCTTTTTTAATTCTTAATCATTTGAAAGTAAGTTGCAGACATCAGCGTGTGTCTTCCTGTTAAGAAAAAAATAAAATTGTTCCCATAACTGTAATATCATTTTCACAACTAAGGAAATAACATCAGTTTTACAACATCTTATAGTACTCTTGCTGGGAAGGTGCCATGGATGGAGGAGCCTGGTAGGCTGCAGTCCACGGGATCACTAGGAGTCGGACAGGACTTCACTTTCACTTTCATGCATCGGAGAAGGAAATGGCAACCCACTCCAGTATTTTTGCCTGGAGAATTCCAGGGACAGGAGAGCCAGGGGCTGCTGTCTATGGGGTCGCACAGAGTGGGACATGACTGAAGCGACTTAGCAGCAGCAGCCGAAGCACATACAATCAAAATTCAGAAGTTGCCTCTTGTGCCCCAAATGTCTATATAACTGTTAAATGTACCTCTTTAGTAGTTATAACTACCACTCCCCCATCCAAGATCTAATCAAGATTTAGACACTTGGTGGTTATGTCTCTAGTCTCTTTTCATCTAGAGCAGAATCTACATTTTGTTCTTTTCTTTCATACACTTAACAGAGAAGGAATGTGTGAAGGAGGGATTGAATCTCTTGCATGAATTTCTGCCAAGAGAAATAAAGAGTCCGTAATGTGACTTGGAGGCCAAATGTCCTAAAGAATTTTCAGGGGCGGTTTACCTGGCTACAGTCGAATCCCTTGTAAATAAAGATTTGCCCTTGAGAGCAGGGCTCATGCTTTCAGTCGGGAAGTGGATGGATGTCTAGGATGCGGAAGCCAGACAAGTGATGAAGATCACAGAGCGGGAGCCGCAAAGGCAGAAAGTCTGTCCCCCCACTGGCTTCCAAACCTATCCATCCTGGAGGAGCTTAAAAACAACAGTTCTGTAGGTTGGAAAGAGGGCAGACCATTTGTATACCGCAGAGTGTCGCACGTTCTGGATACGCCCCCGTTTCACCTTGCAGCTCCGTCCAGGTTGAATTGTTGGGATGCTGTTTCTGCAGTGTCCGCTGTGTCCTCACTGTCACAGCAGGGAGCGTGGGATGCCTCAGGGTGGCCCCAGTGGGGAACTGAGCTTAATTCTGCATTAATTAGTGCTAATTCTGGAAAAGAGAGCTTTCTTTCTTCTTTTTTTTGAATCATCATTTATGGACACAAGGATTTTTTTGGTTGATGATATTCTCATCTATGCCTGATATCACTTGAATTGTCCCAAATGTAGCTAGGGAATCCCTCTAGGGTAGGGTCCCAGGTGTCTTTGCCTTTGACATATATCTGTTAGTCTTTGAGTACATCTTCACTTTTTGACATAATAGAATCAACTTTTACTCCTGGGAGCCCAAGGATATTTAGAAACCAAGATATGGGTACTGAGTATGTTCTCCTGTTTTTCGGGCGGTTTAACTTGGTATTTTCGGTCCTAAAACCGTAATGACATTTCCCTTCTTTTTTTGGGGGGGTCTTTTTTAATTTAGTTTGATGAAGAATTTTTAGAAACAAAAGAACAGTTGCAGAAGTTGCAGGATGGTGAGTATAAAAATGTATTGCTGTCGGTAATTAAGAAACGATGTTTAAGTGGAAGGACAAAGATCCAGCCGACACTAAACATCCAGAACAGTATCCTAAAACCAGACAAGCGAGAGGGAACAGTGGCCGAAATTGCTAGAAAGTCACTTGATTTTCAGTAGTTCTATAAAAGCCAATCAAAAGGGGAGTAGTTCTTCCCTGTGTCCACTGGGCAGCCCTTCTCCATCTCTCTATCCTCCCCGACCTTCCTCCACCTTTACCCCTCTTTCTTCCACTCCCTCATCCCTTCCCTCCTCCATTTCCACCTCCTATATATTACCTGAGGCATCTGCTTGAAGTGTGCAGATAAAAGTCCCCGTTTACACTGGGCTGCCTTCTCAAGTAAGTACCAAACAGATGAGACTGCAGTGAAAGGCCTGCCTTTAACTCCTGGTCACACCCTCCCTCCACACCCAGACCCCTGTAAGCAGCCTCCTTCCTTGCCATCAGCAGGGTCCTGAGGCCCAACTCAAGGATCCCTGGAGAGGGACCAGCTCGGCAGGGCTGTGATGTCTCCATCATGAGTGACACTGCGCATGTGCTGAGTATATATCTGCCCTCAACCCGCCTCAAGCCCTCCAGGACTGGGCTGTGTGCTATACTTGTGACTCTTCCTGGGGTTTGGTGTAGGTAAAGTGTTTGAGACAGTCTTCTTGAAGAAAGTAAGGGGTGACTTTTTGACCAGTGACTGCGTATTTGGCAGTAGGTGGGCTGTGGCAGTGGATGCCTATACGTTAGTATCAGTCGGTGTCTTGGGCTTCGTCATCAGACTGACAAAGTGACACAGTCATAGACGTTCTACACGGATGGGTTGTCTTGTTCTGGACTGGCCATTGCAAGAGCCACCAGCCATATGTGACTCCTGAGCACTTGTGTCCATGGGGACGAAGGAAGTGACTTGTAAGTTTTTCAAAAGTTTTAGGACTTTGCTGGTGACTCAGTGCTTAAGGCTCTGCACTTCCACTGCAGTGGGGCTCGGAATCAATCCCCACTCAGGGAGCTAAGATTCTGCATGCCCCATGGCGCAGGCACAGCCAAAAAAAATATTAAGCTTTAAAAATTTTTAATTGATTTAGAGTTCCCTGATGGCTTAGTGGTTAGGATTCTAGGCTTTCACTGTTGTGGGTCCAGGTTCAATCTCTAATCAGGGAAATAAGATCCTGCAAGCTGCATGCCTCAGCCACACACAAAAAATAAATAAAAAGTTCAATTTAAATTTAGGCTTAATTATACACATGTCACTACTGGCTACTGTATTGGCCAGCACAGCTCTATAAAGAGATGTCTTCACTGTGTTACCCCTCACCCTTTACACGGAGACTAAGTGTTTTTATTGGGGTGAAAATTGAAAGCTTTATGTCCATGCTAGTTTTAAGTCTTGTTTCATGGCTAAATCAGCACCCCTGAATGAAGCTGGGAGAGTTTTACACTTTCTTAAGGCTGTGGCCCCATTCAGCAGAGCATTTTTCGAGGGATGGGGGAAAGGAGAGAGAGCACTTCTAACTCCGGGCTTCTGTTCCCAGGTAACCACCTGCTGTTTCAGCAAGTGCCAATGGTTGAAATTGACGGGATGAAGCTGGTGCAGACCCGGAGCATCCTCCACTACATTGCAGACAAGCACCATCTCTTCGGCAAAGACCTCAAGGAGAGAACCCTGTACTGTGGCTCCTCCGGAGTGTTCTCAGTTGTACCTCTACCAATGCTTAGCTCATTAGCCATCCTCCACAGCTCCCTGGTCCACTGCATGTCCTATATCGTTAGTGTGAACAGGGAACAAACCTCCAGAAAGGTCATCAAGACCACTTGGAAAGTCAGTACAGAGAGTCTGAGTAAGATGAAAGGAAAGGATTGAGTTTGGATATTAGAGATTGTGTCTGGGGTGTGGTGCAGGTTCCAACATCCTTAAATGCTTTGATATTATTTTTTTTTTTACCGTTCTTGCAAATCTATTATCACTGAGTATTAGGAATCAGTAGCTGCTGTGACATTCAAGGCCCAGAATACTGTGCACTGGCTTATAATTTGAACTCAGAGCCTGGTCTTTGTACCTCCTGGATCATGCCTCTGGGCAAAGTGTTAGGCTCCAGTGTCCTGATGGGGTTACTAATAGTATATTCCTCATAATGCTGTAGGATTCAATGAAATATTAGATGTAGGGTATATAGCACCACTCCTCGTACACATCAAGTATTCTGTAAATGGTACCCACTGTTTTTACAAATGTGAAGTTGTACACATACTGAGCATGGGTGCTGGAGTGAGGGGCCAGGAGAAAGGACATCCATAACTCTGGTACTTAGAGATTTGTGATGGGTTTCTCTGAAGAAGTTTTCTGATTTATAACTAGAGTTGACTTTGCATCTTTGCTGTTAAGGGACAGGTGGAGATGAATGCTTCTTGATACTTAAGTAGCCCGAGCTGTAAGAGAAAAGCCGTCTGGATATTTAGCTGTGGGAGCCAATGAGGGGCCACTGAGAAAATGCTTTTTGTGTGTGTTTTGAAGGATTGACATGTATGTGGAGGGGACCCTGGATCTTCTGGAACTGCTTATCATGCATCCTTTCCTCAAACCAGACGATCAGCAAAAGGAAGTGGCTAATATGGCCCAGAAGGCTATAATTAGATACTTTCCTGTGTTTGAAAAGGTAGGTGACAGCGAAGCCTGTGAAGACAGCATCACTAGACCACAAAATACCCCTCTTCTGCTCAGGCAGAGTAAAAGCTGAGCCCTGCTAGACCAGCCTCCTGGGTTCCAAAGAGCTGACAGTTGCATCAGCACAAAGCCAGCATGTCCTGGAGCCTCCCCAACTCTTCCAGAGTCTTCCATGCTCTCTGGCAAAGATACAGGCTCACCCCTGTGTGCACTCATTGCTTGCTTTTGCCAGGTGCCACCCTGTACAGGACACACACAGAAGAGCAGAAACCAGCTCCTTCACTCCTTTCGTTCCATCCTACTTGATAGTTGCATATGAAGAGAAGAACCCTGGCTGTTTTGTTTCTCTTCCCTTTTGTTCTCTTTTGTTATCTTCCTTGTCTCGTTTCTGTTTTTCTGAGCTTCAACTCCTCTCTTTTCCTCAATGGAGAAGGAGTGTTTTAAATGCCTCAGTTAAAAAACAAGAGCAAGTAAAAGCCGGGAATTGGCAGATTTCCTCTGGCCATTGACGTGGAAGTAGATAAGAAGGAAGAGAGGTACTTTCTGAGCGTTTCTGTCCTTGGTTTCATGGTCTCTTGCCTGCAGGAACTTTGTGAATGTAAAATATGATGATGCAGAAATGGGCTGTGGTGAGGGAGGAACAGGTGTCTCGGATAAAGGCACTGCCAGCTTCCGTCTCCCTGTGAGTCAGACTACATCAGAACTCCGCCAAACATACGAGCTAAAAGTTATTACTTTCTTATTTATTTAGTTATTTATGGCTGCACTGGGTATTTGTGGCTGCACACCAGCTTTCTCGGGTTGCGGTGAATGAGGGCTACTCTCTAGGTGTAGCACGTGGGCTTATCATCATGGTGGTTTCTCACGTTGCCGAGCAGGAGCTCTAGGATGCGTGGGCTTCAGTAGTTGAGACACGAGGGCTCAGTTGCTCCACAGCATGTGGAAACTTCCCAGACCAGGGATCAAACTCGTGTCCCCTTCATTAACAGGCAGATTCTTACCCACTGGACCACCGGTCCTGTTACCTTCTTTTTACATGTAATGAAATAGAACCACAGAGAGACTTGGTGACATGCCTAAGCGGGGAGCCGGGACTGGAACTCTGGCCTCTGACTACAGTTCCAGACTCTCTGTCTTTCTCCAGTCTGGCTCCAGTCACTCTGTTTGATTTGGAATCATCTTAGAGTCCCTCTCTCTCTCTCATACACACACAGACACGCACATACACATATCTGCAAAGGGGCTCTCCCCTGGTCTACCCCTGTTCCTTGCTTCTTTCTAATCGCCATCTATTCCTATGAATCTCTGCACCTAACCCTCAGTATGGGAGTCAGGATGAATTCTCATTCTTTTAATTTTCTTGGTCTTGAAAGTGAAGTAAAAATGTTAGTCGCTCCATCGTGTTTGACTTTTAGCAACTCCACAGACTAGCCTCTGTCCATGGGATTCTCCAGACAAGAATACCGGAGTAGGCAGCCATTCCCTTCTCCAGGGGATCTTAGAAGATGTTAAAGGAAGCCTGCTTTTTTTATTTACTGTCGTGTCTAGTTTACGACTGTGAGTCCTGACAGTCGTAGAAACACAGAACTGGGAAATGAGATTAGACTCCTTGGATAGGACCAGTTGCTTACTTCTTACTTACATCCTTCCCACCATCTCCTGAATGCATGAGGACTAATTCTTTTCTGTAGACACGTTTACAGCTGTATCCTTTTAAAGCACCAGATGCTAAATCCAGAATTAATACTTCCTTCTGCTTTTCAGGGTCTCATTCTGTTATAAAGTAGAGACCTATGGATGCTGTCATTTCTACACCTTTTTTTTGCTGATTCTCTCTTAGGGAACTTCCTCTTAATTGATGTTATTTGTAAAAAGATAGAAGAAAAAGGCCATGGTTTCAGCTCTTCTCAGGTGCTGCACTGATTCCATAGCTATATTAGTTTCCCCATGTCGACTATTGTAACTGATACAAAACATTTATACCCTGCAGGTTTTACGGGGTCATGGACAAAGGTTTCTTGTTGGTAATCAGCTGAGTCTTGCAGACATAATTCTACTCCAGACCATTTTGGCTCTAGAAGAGAAAATTCCTAATATCCTGTCTGCCTTCCCTCACCTTCAGGTAAATAAACTAATGTTTTAGAAGATTGACCCACAACTCTTGGGCCTTCCTTCAATGTCTGTTGATTGACTGGCTCTGTATTTGTGTGTGTATGTAATTTTTTTGGTTCTCATTATGGTGGCGTTGTTGTGCAGGCTGTAAGTTATGTCCAATTGTTTTGTGACCCCATAAACTGTACCCCGCCAGGTTTCTCTGTCCATGGGATTTCCCAGGCAAGAATACTGGAGTGGGTTGCTATTTCCTTTCCTTCTCCAGGGGATCTTCCAAATCCAGGGATCAAACCTGCTTCTCTTGCACTGGCAGGCAGGTTCTTTACCACCGAGCCATCAGGGAAGCTAGATTCTGGTTACTAAAATGAAGCGAAAGTACAGACTTGAAATTGGTTTTCTGGTTCCCAGGCCCTTAGAGCTGAGCAGTTTTTTACACATGAAACAAGTTGTCTCTCGATTTTGCTGCATGACTACACTCTTGGAACAAATTCCATACTAGAATTTTTGTTAATATTAGTGACATGTGTGAATACTTCTGTAAACATGCTTAATTAAGGCTGTGCTTTGTACACAGGAGACATTTGGTAAATAGTAGCTTTTTAAATACATGACCTCTTTATTTTGAAAGATTTTATTAGAATAATTATAGATAATGGATGTTCAGTTCCCATATAATTTAGAATTTTTACCAGATCCAATGGATTTTTCCTCTCAGTTACTGAAAATTGTTAGATTTGACTCTATGAATGAAAACAGATTTTTTTTCTTCCATTGCAGTTTACATGAATATCTGGTGTCTGAACCCTAGGCTACAAAAATGCAACTGGCCATCTTCCACACATAGCTGGAAAGAGAATTCATTTGTTAATAGGAGTAAAAATGTCCAAGGAAGCTGAACCTTAAAATGTAACTTGTACTGTCTGATGAATTTTAAAAGTATTTTTATTTAAACTTTTTTCTTAGAGCAATACATTTAAGGTACTTCTCATGTCTTTTTTGTGCTTCTTCTTTTTCTCTTTAAGCAAGTATAATCCCATTCTAAGTATCTTTTTTATTTTGCTGTCTCTGAAAAGAGTTGACATCATGGTGTGGATTTGCATAAAGCCTGGTCTAGATCCCAACCACTGTGGCAGAAATTGTAAATAATCATGCCAACAGATCAGCCCCTCAACAGATGTTGGATTATGGCTCTGTTTGGATGCCTGTAACAAATATTTATTGCAGACATTTTGATGGGCCATTTTGCAGCACCATATTTTCATAGAGTGGCTCAGCCCGTAAAGAATCTACCTACAGTGCAGGAGACCTGGGTTTGATACCTGGGTTGGGAAGATACCCTGGAGAAGGGAATCACTACCCACTCCAGTATTCTGGCCTGGAGAATTCCATGGACTGTGTAGTCCATGGGATCGCAAAGAGTCAGACACGACTGAGCAACTTTCAGGTTCAAGTTCAATTTTCATAAAAACAAACACCTTTGCTTTTAGCCTTGAACTTTTGCGTTTTCTCTTTTCAGGAGTACACAGTGAAAATCAGTAATATCCCTACAATTAAGAAGTTCCTTGAGCCTGGCAGCAAGAAGAAGCCTCCCCCCGATGACATCTACGTGAGAACCGTGTACAACATCTTCATGCCGTAGGACAGCAGTACAGCTGTGAGTGAGCACTGCCCCCAGAGACTGCTGTGTCCACAGTAGTGTCTTAACTGAAGCCAGGCTGCCGTGATCCAGCTCTGTCGTGGTGCTGTGTATATCGTTCCTAAGTTGGTCTTTCATGTCCTGATATCTCTTTGAGAAACATCCACCTGTATTTTTTGTCCAGTGAGTGATTGTTACAGGACCTCTTCTGAAAAATTTTTGGAGAGGTCAGCCTTTAAGTTAGATCTGCTCTGTCTGTTCATTTCCTGGTACAAGGATGGGTAGGACCTTGTATCGTCTGTCCCCTGAGCTTTTGTCCTCTCCTTATCCCATTCTCCACCCCCTCCAGTCTCTTCCTGTTTTTAGTGTCTAATAACAATGGAGTTTTTACTAGATAGTGAGTAACTCTCCTCTGAGCTATAATAGATCCGTGGTAGTGATGAATGCCTTTGATATTCACTAAAATAAAGGATTTACAAATCACTGCCCTGCTGCTAGAATTTTTAAGGTAAAGTATTTGGAATATATAATGCATTCACATGGTTCAAAAATCAAAAATATACAAAAGGCTATACAAGAACTTCCCTGGTGGCCTAGTGGTTAAGAATCTGCCTACCAATGAAGGCACAGGTTTGATCCCTGGTCCCGGACCTAAAATCCCACATGCCATGGAGCAACTAAGCCCACTCACCACAACTGCTGAAGCCTACGTGCTCTAGAGCCCATGTTCCACAACAAGAGAAGCCACCTCAGTGAGAATCTCACACACCGCAGCTAGAGAGCAGGCCCTGCTCGCTGCAGCGAGAGAAATCCCGTGCGCAGCAGCAAAGAGCCAGCACAGCCAAAAGTAAATAAACGTATATTGTTGGAAGTGTTTCCAGCCCCGCCTCCCAGTTCTTTTCAGTTCTGCTCCCTGCAGGTAAACATCATCATCATTTGTATATTCTTCCAGTTATATTTGACATAAGTGTAAGAAAATATGAATATATATAGCTTTTATCCTGTTATTACCCAAATGGTTTTTTAGAAGCTTCTAGTTTTTTTTTGCCGGAGAAGGCAATGGCACCCCACTCCAGTACTCTTGCCTGGAAAATCCCATGGATGGAGGAGCCTGGTGGGCTGCAGTCCATGGGGTCACTGAGGGTCGGACACGACTGAGTGACTTCACTTTCACTTTTCACTTTCATGCATTGGAGAAGGAAATGGCAACCCACTCCAGTGTTCTTGCCTGGAGAATCCCAGGGACAGGGGGGCCTGGTGGGCTGCCATCTATGGGGTCGCACAGAGTTGAACACGACTGAAGCGACTTAGCAGCAGCAGTTTTTTTGCCCTTCAGAACTAAAAGTATGACTTATTAGTACTGTTTTAAAATTTCTAACTTCATTGTGAAATCTGAAGTCAGAAATTCAGTGGTATTTATTTGCTAATACAAATACGGTAATTAAGCAGCTTAATTACCTAAAATGTTCAAAGACTTCCTAAATGCCAAATGTATATAATCCATCTTTAACACAACACAAGTACATGTGTTGACTTGTATCTTAAATATTAATTGAGCTCCTATTATGTGCCAGGCAGGGTGCCAGAAGGCAGAACCCTAAAACAGAGCCCTGCTTTAGAAAAAAGTCACCACACAGTAGACAAGATGGATGCATCAATAGCAGAAGTAATTTTAGGAAAGAAAAAATTGCCGCTCAAGAGTAGCTAATACTTGGGAATTTAAAAACTGGAGAAAGGCAAGTATTTGATCCGCGTCTTATAAAGAAAACACACTCATTTCTTACTGCAAGAGGGATTTCTGCCCAGATGTAAAAAAACAGTCCTGAGATGACCCTTCATGCCTGTCACAATCAATGTAAGCCCCTTGGAGTTTTATTAGAGGAAAATCCAACACAGATGTGGAGATGGTTTTCTGCCTTCACATTTTCACAATTTGAACACTCAGTCATCACTAGATACTTACGACTGCTGAAGGAGCAAGGGCTGGCAGCACGTGCATCACCGGGCAGGCCTAGGCAGCACTGGTGTCCAGGCTGATGCTCCCACCAGCCTCCTGGGAGCAAAGGACCAAAAAGAAGAAACTGAATAGGTGTGGGGATGGAGGTGCGGAAAGAATCACCTTCCCCACATACAGGTCTGGCCTTGGCTTCGGGAAGCTGATCGCTAAGCCTTGGAATCTCTCTTACCATTTAGTATTCGGAGACGTGCCTGATAGGAGTATCTTTGTTTGCCAGAGGCCCTGGGCCGGGTAGATAACAATGGCTATATCATTTCAGGCGTAGGCTTTGAGCCACAGCAACCATGGGATGTAGGGCGGGGCTCTGGGTCATGTGGTGTCAGCCCCGCTCTAGAGGGGGCTGGAGACAGATCAGCCACGTGGGTGATCAGTCATGCCCACGTAATGGAGCTCCAATAAAACCCAGGACTTCCGGTTCTGCCGAATGAGGACATCTGGACACTCCGAGCCTGGAACCCTCCTGGACTCAGTCCTGTGCGTCTCTTCCCTTGACCGATTTTCATCTGTGTCCTCTCCATAGTAAACCGTTGCTGTGAGTATGACCGTTTTCTGAGTTCTGTGAGTCTTTCCGGCAGACTGTTCGGGCACATGAGGCCATCTGGGGGACACTCTGTGGGCTTCCCAGGTGGCGCTAGTGGTAAAGAACCCACCTGCCAGCGCAGAAGAAGTCAAGAGACATGGGTGTGATCCCTGGGTCAGGAAGATCCCCTGGAGTAGGAAATGGCAACCTACTCCAGTATTCTTGCCTGGAGAATTCCATGGACAGAGGAGCCTGGTGGGCTACAGTCCGTGGGGTCACAAGAATCAGACACGACTGAACAATTAAACCACCACCACCGTGAACTTGAAGTTGGTGTCAGAGCAAGGGCGGTCTTGGATTGCTCCCTTCCAACGCTTCAGTGAGGGCACTTTACCCTCACTTGGAGATTAATTTACACATGGGAGCAGGCACTGACTTGGTAACAACCAGGGATCTCTGTCGTTGAGCTGTGTAGGACAACAGGAAATGGCAGCTGTTATATGACTGGCTGGGATTTCAATACCCAGGGCCATTGCCTGATAATATTATGCGAGCAGACCAGAAGCCATTGTGCAAACAGTGCTTTGGGGGTTTTAATTCTCTCAGACACAAGGGGGCCCTCAAGGCTGGCTCTTGGAGAAGACAACCAGTCAGGAAGCGCTGAATTGGAGGATTAGCGAAAATAAAGATGAAGGCCAAGCTGCCTCCAGTGAAGACAGAATCCCACATTGCTCTGCTCAGGGTTGCTGCTGCTAAGTCGCTTCAGTCGTGTCTGACTCTGTGCGACCCCAGAGACGGCAGCCCACCAGGCACCCCTGTCCCTGGGATTCTCCAAGCAAGAACATTGGAGTGGGTTGCCATTTCCTTCTCCAATGCATGAAAGTGAAAAGTGAAAGTGAAGTCGCTCAGTCGTGTCTGACTCTTAGTGACCCCGTGGACTGCAGCCTACCAGGCTCCTCTGTCCATGAGATTTTCCAGGCGAGAGTACTGGAGTGGGGTGCCATTGCCTTCTCTGCTGCTCAGGGTTACACGACCTTAAATCATTCAGTTCACTTCCCATGTTGGAGACAAGTTCCCCCTCCCCCATCCTGCACAGGTGCAGTTTCCTGGCCTTGTCATAACCTTTTTGGGGGGTCCAGACCTTTTAGTCTCAACAGCCTCCACCGTCCCAGCTTCACAAGCCACCAGACTCTGATAAAAGAGCCAGGAGGTCAGGCAGCGGATGGTTGTCCTCAAAGATGTCAGCATGCTGTGTTCAGAAAGGCACCAGCCGTGTGAGGCAGGGAGACAGGGCAGAGGGGACCCATGAGGCCCACTGGCTAGACCCCACAGCAGCTGAGCCAACGGGGTGGAAGGGCACCCTGCAGATAAACAGGGCAGTTGTGGGGGCGCCAGTGTCCTCTGGGACAAAAGGAGGAGCTGAACGGTGTGAGGTTCTGGCGTCTGTCAGAGAAGGAGGCGCAGCACCTAATGAGCCCAGGACCCAACATAAGCTGCTTAGAGGGGCTTTGGTAGACTGGGTGCCCAAAGGAACATAAGACACTCCTGCCTGGGTCCCTAAGAAGGGCGAATATGGAAGGGCCTGTGGACGGAACAGCAGAAGGTGAATTCCAGGGGGCAGGGTCTGCAGCAAATGGCCACCAGCCCAGGCTCTCATACCTGCTGGTGTTCCCGCTTTGTTGTATGTACATTTTATTCCTCTAACCCAAATTGTCTTCCCAGAAGATTCCGTGGCAGGCTCCTTGTTTCATCAGCTTCAACATTCCCACTAAGGGAATCTTCTGATCATGAACTCTGTGGCCCAACCCCACACCCCATGTTTCTTTCTCATCAACCTATTTTATTTTCTTCAAAGCACTTGACACCCACCATCAATCTCTCTGTTTAACCAATCTGTGTCTTTAAAGTGGATTTCTTGCAGAAAACCAAAAATAAGGTCTTGTTTTAAAATTCACTCATGAATGTTTACAACATTCATATGGAGCTCTGTATCCCGGTCACAGGTGTAAAGCCTTATATGGAGGCCACAGAGGTGGAGCCCTGCACCGAGGTCATCTCCAAACTGACCAAGTCCCACAGTAACCATTGCCATGAGCCTCCCTGATCTAAACTGGCCAGCTCCCTGACCCCATATTAGGAAAATATACTCACCCAATTACCCACCCTATAGCACCCTAACTAATCATATAATGCAACCCTTCCAGCAGGAATTTTGTCTTGAGACTATAAAAATTGGCTACTAATCCATGAAAGGAGTCAGCTCTTCCTTGAGCCAGCCCACTGTTCTAACAGTGTCTCCTGCTTTAATAAACTCTATACTCCTCGCATTCTGTCTCATGTCTGGAGATTCTTTTCCAACTTGTGCATAGACCATGACAGTTCACATTTAAACTGATTATTGATGTGGTTGCATTAATCTCTACTCTTTTCTTCTTTGTGTGACTCTTTTCTATTTGTTGCCTTGATTCTTCGCCCCCCACTGTTTTTGCTTTGTCTTCTACTCTTTTTCTGCCCTCTCTGTTTTAACTGAGCATGTTATACAATTCTATTTTTTCTCTTTTCTTAGCATGTCAATTATAGTTTGTATTTTTCTGGTTTTAGTAGTTGTTCTGAAGTTTGTAATATTTATATACAACAACACTAAGGCCACTTCCAACAACACTATATCACTTCACAGGTCATGCAGGTACCTTATCAGTTCAGTTCAGTTGCTCAGTCATGTCCGCCTCTTTGTGACCCCATGGACTGCAGCACACCAGGTTTCCCTGTCCATCACCAACTCCTGAAGCCTACTCAAACTCATGTCCATCGCGTCAGTGATGCCATCCAACCATCTCACCCTCTGCTGTCCCCTTCTCCAGCCTTCAGTCTTTCCCAGCATCAGGGTCTTTTCCAATGAGTCAGTTCTCATCAAGTGGCCAAAGTATTGGAGTTTCAGCTTCAGCATCAATCCTTCCAATGAATGTTCAGGACTGATTTCCTTTAGGATGGACTGGTTGGATCTCCTTGCAGTCCAAGGGACTCTTAAGAGTCTTCTCCAAACAGTTCAAAAGCATCGATTCTTTGGCACTCAGCTTTCTTTATAGTCCAACTATATGACCACTGGAAAAACCTTAGCCTTAACGAGACGGACCTTTGTTGGCAAAGTAATGTCTCTGGTTTTTAATATGCTGTCTAGGTTGGTCATAACTTTTCTTCCAAGGAGTAAGTGTCTTTAAATTTTGTGGCTGCAGTCACCATCTGCAGTGATTTTGGAGCACAAAAAATTAACGTCTGTCACTGTTTCCACAGTTTCTCCATCTATTTGCCATGAAGTGATGGGACCGGATGCCATGATCTTAGTTTTCTGAATGTTGAGCTTTAAGCCAACTTTTTCACTCTCCTATTTCACTTTCATCAAGAGACTCTTTAGTTCTTTGCTTTCTGCCATAAAGGTAGTGTTATCTGCGTATCTGAGGTTATTTATTGATATTTCTCCTGGCAATCTTGATTCCAGCTTGTGCTTCATCCAGCCTGGGATTTCACATGATGTATTCTGCACATAAGTTTAAATAAGCAGGTTGACAATATACAGCCTTGACGTACTCCTTTCCCGATTTGGAACCAGTCTGTTGTTCCATGTCCAGTTCTAACTGTTGCTTCTTGACCTGCATACAGATTTCTCAGGTACCTTATAACTGCTTATAATTCCTCCGTCCTACCCCTTATAACACTGTTGTCATAGATTTCTTTTATCCATAAGCTATAATCATCTGATATATTGTTGGCATTATTACTTTGAACACCCTGCATTTATTTGCTTATATATTCATACAGCCTGTCTTCCCCAACTAGAATGTAAGCACTACCACCAATGCAGGGCTTGAGTCTGACATGCATAACCCTGGGGCTAAAACAGTACCTGGCACAGAGTGGTACTCAGTAAATATTTGTTGAATGAGCCAGTGGAATCTTTCTTTCTACTTACTTGAGTAACTTGATCAAACATCCAAACAACGGATGTAAAGTGAAGCCCTAGACGTATGTACAAACTGGAATGCTCATTGGCCAATCTCTTAAAGGGGTAGAGCTTTCAATTACAAAGGAAAGGGTTATAAACCCTCACTTAATCCCCCTGAAGCACCCCAGAGAGGAGAGCCAGGAAGAGATAAGGTTAGTGGTGAAGTTCTTATCTGCTCTTTTTAGGCTTGGTTGGATAGTTTACTTTGTGACCAGTTTGTCACTTGTAGTCAGAAATTTTTTTAATTTTATGGTTAACTTAATGACTATTATTTCCTTTTATTTTTGTTGAAGTATAGTCGATTTAAAATGCTGTTCCATTCTCTGCTCTACAGTAATGACTATTTCTAAACTTGCCTATATCAAACAAAAGGAACGGGTATTTTTTTCTGCAGAGTAGATACAAAAATGAAAATGAAATAGCAAATGTACATCTAAACAAGGCCTTTGAAGACTATCATTTCGGTGCATGAAATGTGCATAATGTCAGACATTCAAATGCCCTTAAAACTGTGTTACATATTAAGTGTAACTTCAAAAATAAGTATGTAAGAGTCAAGTGGTATTTCAGTTGATTGGTGAACATAACGCCCTTGGTGGAACTTAAGCGTTTATTAACTTTTGAGCCATTACGTTTTCTCCTCCTTGTCCCAATTGCATCGTTTTGAACACAGCTGAAAAGAACACAGAAATCCCCCACCCTGTGCCAGGTGCCTAACAGGTAAACTCAACCTCCTGCGCCCCTTGTATGCTTGGAAGATTCAGTTCAAGTGATCTGACACTGGGGTTTTTCCCCTGGGGTCTTGCTTCCCCAGGAGATGGCGCCAAGTTGAAAGCAGGAGTCTCTAAGTCAAACCCTGACACAGGTTTTTCTAGAATTTGCCCCAGTTTTTAACAGCAGTGGGCCATGTTGTGGTTCACTTTGTTTATCCTCCAAGGAGCCTGGGATGAAAGTCTCCTCGCTCAGCTATACTTTTCATTTAAGTAAGTTCGTTAGCCTTGCGGAAAGACGTCAACATGAATCAATCTGTTAGACTTTAATGCAAAGGAAATTTCATTTCTGTAACTGAAATATAGAAGATACTTAGCATGTGAACTTGGAACAAAATTACCTCCCTCATCATCCTATAAGTAATCCCCACTCCTGCCCCACCCAGGAATAGGGTTCAGCTATTTGTGTCTTTAAAATGTCATGTAAACACTAGCGCAGCTCTTTTGGTGAGGGTGGGGCGGGGGTGGGGGCTCGATGTAGGAGACTTTCCCTCTGATAGCATGTCAAATCCAACTAAGTAAGGTGTCAGATCCAGGGACTTCCCTGGGGGTCCAGTGTTCAAGACTCTGTGCTCCCAGTACAGGGGGCACAGTTTCTATCCCTGGCTGGAAAACGAAGATCCCACGCACTGCCCTGCTTTGTCATGAAGGTAAACGGTTCTGATCCACTGGAGAAGCAGAATAAATGTCAAGGATATTTCTAGTGATAATAGATTCACCTCTTGTATTCTGGCCCCAAACATCTGCTAAAACTGGCAACTTCTTAAGTTAATCTCTCAAAACTTTCATTATCTTGAAAATTCAATAAAAGCCTGCTTTTTGCCTAACTGAAATCAAGGAAAATGTGCGTTGGTATGCCTAAATTATCCAGAACGACTGTTAACATTGTCAGCAGAATTTCACACCCACCACCCCCGAAAGACTGGCTGATTTCCCAACATGTATGTTCAGCAGGTAGGAGTACAGGGCGAATGAATATGGGGGGAAAGAAGTAAGATTAGAAAGACTGTTAAAGCTGCGAAAAGGAAGATGATTGAATTCTGAACCAACTCCTCATTTTACAGTTGAAGAAACTGACATCCGTTTTTCCAGATCGGCCCAAGGCTTGAATCTACACGCCTGATACTTGGTTAACCTTGGAGATTGGAGGAGGCCTTGCATTCTAGGGATTCCTCTCTTTAAGGGGGCCAGTGTAAATGATTCAACATCGGAAATGGACTTAGAATCCTGCCTGATTCCCTCTTCCCTTCCCTTTCTCTGTTCTGGCCCCACACCCTCCTGCACATCACCATTTGCTCAGCCTGCGTTTTAAACATCAGATTCAGCATTTCGTGCCTGTTCAGCAAACCCTGGGAGAACCTGGGGCCACACCCTCAGCCCCAGGTGTAGTTTAGTTTGGCTTTCACTCTAGATCTGGCTCCTCAAGCTTAATTTTAGTACAGGTACACCTCGTTTTTATTGTGCTCTGCAGATATTGCACTGTTTCTTTTATTTTTTTTTTCACAAATTTTTGTGAAACCCTGCTTCAAGCAAGTTTGTCAGCATCATTTTTCCAATTAGCATTTGTTCACTTTGTGTCTCTGTGTCACATTTTGGTAAATATTGTGATATTTCAAATTTTTTCATTATTATTAACTTGTTATGGTGATAAGTGATCTTTGATGTTACTATTGCAAGAAGATAATGACTTGCTGAAAGTTCAGGTGATGGCAAGCATTTTTTAGCAATAAAATATTTTCTAATTAAGCTATGTACATTTTTTTAGACATAATGGTATAGCACAGTTAAAAAATACAGTTTAGTATGAACATAACTTTTATATGCTCTAGGAAACCAAAAAAAAAAAAAAAGTGTGCCTCACTTTATTCCAATATTAACTTTATTGCTGTGGTCTGGAACCATATCCCTAATTTCTCCCGGGTCTGCCTGTGTACAAATGAATCCCCGGGGGCGGGGGGGGGGCGTCTTATGAAAAATGCAGCCTCTAATTCAGTAGATCCAGCCCAGGAAATGAGATGCTGCATTTCTAACAAGTTTCTAGACAAAGCTGATGCTGCTGGTCCAAAATTACACTTGTAGGAACTTCCCTGGTGGTCCAGTGTTTAGGCCTCGGTCCTTCCACAGCAGGGGGCTGTTATGCCCGCAGTCCAAGTCCCCACAGCTGAGAAAACAAGACATCCACGGCAATGCAAACGCAAAAAGGGAGTTTATTGCTAGCTCGAGCCAGGGCCCAAGTCACATCCAGCGCAGTGGAGTGGAGCAAGGGCCCCGAGCCCTGAATTACAACAGTATTTATAGGTTTAAGACAAAGACAGGGAGTTGGCAGGGGCGGATTGGTTGCAAGGGTTCCTTAGCATCTACTAATTGGCTAGATTTTCGTGTGCGTGGGCTTTCTTAGGGGGTTTTTATCCTCGTCCTGATAAGCTTGAACCTGGCTACGGGGAGTATACTGATTGGTCGAGTTCTGGTGCCGGCGGAGGATGATCTCAGTTCCTCCTTGGCAATAACTCAGCCCCTCTGTAAAGGAGACTTAGGCCTGCCTTGGCCCCCTGAAGCCTGTCATGGCGCCTGTTTGGTCCTAACAGGGGCATGATTCAGTCCCTAGTCAGGGAACTAAGGGCCCACATGCCACATGGCCAAAGAAGCAAAGCAGAAAACAACAAATACACTTCCAAAGAATGCCTTCCACTTCCATTGTTGTTTTTTTTTTTTTTCTCATATGTGACTGTTGCTACAATCTGGAGATATAGATGTGTGTGTGTGTGCGGGCGCATGTGCCATTTTATGAATCCTTACTATGTTTGGCTGTTTGTACACTATCACATTTCTACCACTAACCAAATGATTTAGGGACCATAAGGAAACTGTAGCTAAGAGAGGTTTAAAAACCTTCTCAGGTGAGAAGAGGAGCTGAAATCTAGACACAGGTCGTTGCTTTTCCTGGTATCCAGGGCCTGACTCAGATACATGTTCTTCCACATTTTCCAAAAAATTTTTTTTTATTTTAGTTTTATCTGCTCAAATTTTTGCCCACTGGGTTTTTTTTTTTTTTTTTTTTGTCCACTGGATTGGACAACACCAGTTGGTTTTGTTTTTATTATTGAGGTATAAGTGTTCTTTATATATTCTGGATGAGTTCCTCAATCAGGTATGCTTTGTAAATAATTTTTCCCAATATTTGATTTGCCTTTTCTTTTTGTTAAAAAATACCTTTCGAAAAGCAAAGTTTTAAATACTGGTAAGTGCAATTTTTAAAAATTTGTGGTTTTTGCTTTCTGTTTTTTTATCACATTAGTCATTGCTTAATTTACAGTCACACAAAAAAAAAGAAGAAAAGAAAAAGAAATTTAGGGCATGCTTGTTACTGAAAGACCACACACCAAATATCTAAAGGCTGTCATACCATCATGACTGCTTTCTGCCCACCTTGCCTTGGGCAGCTGGGGCTGTAAGTGGGATATGCATAACCCTGCTCACCTCAGGTAAACCCGCACACAGGAGAAGTTCAACACCCCTGAGAGATGAGTCTCAATTCCTAATGTCAAAAGAGTCATGTAGGAAGGGCTTCCCTGGTGGCTCAGCAATAAAGAATCCGCCTGCCAATGCAGGAGACGTGGATTCGATCCCTGATCCTGGAAGATCCCACATGCCGCGGAGCAACTAAGCCCTCCACGGAGCAACTAAGCCCTCCACGGAGCAACTAAGCCCGTGTGCCGCAGTGATTGAGCCCACATGCTGCAACTGCTGAAGCCCACATGTGCTAAAGTCTGTGCTCCTCAGCAAGAGATGCCACCACAGTGAGAAGCCTTCACACCACAACTCGAGACAGCCCCCACTCCCTGCAGCTAGAGAAAAGCTCTCATAGCAACAAAGACTCAGCACAGCCAAGATAAATAAATTTAAAAAATCATTTTTGTAAAAGCAGTCACGCAAGGAGTCTACTTTGGGAACAAGGTGTATTTAATTCAGGACATACCTGTCAGTCGAGGTCAACATAAAAAGCAGACTTGAAGAGATGCTAGTGAATTTATACTCAGCGTGACCCCTCAGGCTCTTGTTCTTTCAGCAAGCTGTGTTCTCAGAGCTGTTTGCATTTGGGATGAAATCCAGAAAGAATTCTTTTGTTCTTGGCTTCTTTGTTTCCCACGAGCAGGATGAATATTTCCATCACACCTGTTTTTTCAAGCTTTGACAGTGTACTTTTTTTTAACAATGAGAACGGGATTTACTTTCTGAAGCGTAAACTGGGGCCTCTGTGCTACCAAGTTGTGATTTGAAATTAATCTTTGTTGAAATTCATTAGAGGTCAAGGATAAAGGACTGAAGAAGTTGGTTTAGGCCATTAATCTATAATGCCTTGGGAGTAGGAAGAGGTGGGGCTGAAGGAACCAAACATATTTACATATACCTAATCTGTAAGGCTCTGTTCCTGTAATACTATGTTATGCTTTTCTTAAACACTTATTCTGACTTACCTCTTCATGGTCTGGATATTTCCATCACTACATATAAGGTTTTCAATGGCAGAAACCACATCTTATTTATCTTTGTATGACTGGAGTGTGCAACCTGGGACTATAGCCATAGAAGAAGATCCATAAACATTTAATGTTGAAAGAATGAAAGATCAAACACAGAAATCTTAACAAATGAAAAAACTGGTCTCCGTATGTGCCTCATTGAGGTAACAGCTGCCATGGGTCTAGGATAGTGCCAGGTTGGTTCTGCAGGAGATGAAAGAACTATGCCACGACTCCTGCCTACCAGGAGTTTAATATATTGTGGTGTTGAATCCAGGGGAGCAGTTCATCCTGGGCTGTGGTGTGAGACTGTAAGATGTACTGGACCCCTTGTCTGTCTCTGCTATTCTAGAAGGAATAGACCTCCTGGGACGGGTTGGGTGGGGATCAGAGTCCTGTTGAGACTCCATCATTCACCTGAGAGCCCAGTTCGGAATGTTGTGGAGTGTGGGCTGAGAGGTGAGGAAGAGCGGCTGGTTGGCTAGAGGCAGCCATCAGTGGGGTACATGAACGCTTGCTGGGATTTTTACAAGAAGTAGTGGCTGGTTACTAACAACTAGAAAAAAAGTTTCCTTCTTTTGGACTGGAAGGTAAGATTGCAGGCTATGGTCCTGTTTATCTGAAATGAGTTCTCCTTCATTGTAACCCTCGGCTTTGGGGGTTCCCTTGGGCACCAGGGAAGACTTGGAGGTAGTGGTGGGGAGGGGAGTGATTCATTCTTTAACCTCCTACACATCTTGAGAATGTTTGTGGGTCAGGCAGAAGTAAGTGGGCGGGGGAGGGAAATTGTGAACACAAAGGGACACGTAAAATTCCCAAATACACTTCCTTACAGCAGCAAACCATGCATGTGCTCCAATTACCCTCATAATCACAAATGAAGGCAAAAACCACATCAGTTTTTACATTTTAAATATCTTCCATTGCAATATCTGGTCAAATTTCCTAAAATTTTACCTCTCTTTTACAAATATCAGTTGCATTTGTGACAAACATAAATCATGTATAAAACAAGCCAATCTTAGCATAAAAAATTCTAAGAAAATACCACATCCACCTGTAATTTGATTAAAGAAGCATGGAAGACTCTAGTTGATATGGGTGAGACATTATGGTATGTATCTTATCTATTAATTTTTTTCAATCCTTGGTCTTCACAAAAACTCTCTGAGGCAGGGAATACAACCACTACCCCCATCTTAAGGATTAGGAGACAGAGGCCTAGAGAGATGGAATAAGGTTGTACAATAGTGAGGACTCATGACTAAAGCGCAGAGCCCCCAGCCTTTGAAAGACGGGAGTAGTCACACTCATTCATCACTTCTGCTTGAGCATCCAACCCCATGTCTAACAGAGCAGGCTGTACATGAACAGAATCAGATCCAAACTTGGGTCCACTTGCCTACGTTCAGTAAAGCCAATCTACTGACACTGGGTTGTGGTGATGGAAAGAGTGGCACTTATTGCAGGGTACCAAGTGAGGAGTCCAGGACAGCTAGTGCTCAAAAAGCGCAAACTCTCCGATGGATTTCAGCAAAGCATTTTTAGGGGGCTGGTATCACATCAGTCCTCAGGCTCTGGTAGGTCTGGGGCCTATGTGCTCATGATCATCAAGTAGTTAGTTTCTCCCATTTGGTGGTGGTTTTAGCACCTATAAAACAACTCAGGAATGTCCATCAGGTGCTATTAATTAGGTACTTCAGAAAGGAGTGACAACAGAGGACAGGAGAAAAGCGGTCTGTTCCTAGAAGTCCCCACAAAGTCCTACAGTGAGTTACAAGCTTTCTCACTGTTCATTCTCTTAGACAGGCCCGAGGGGTTGTTACCCACATCCAGGAGGTTGTACTCAACAGAGCCCAGCCCTCCCTCTCACTCAGTGACTCTCCCCTCATTCCATTCCTGACGCCAGACTGCTCTCCACTTGTCCGAAGTTTGCAGCTTCTCACTGATTACACCTCGAAAGCACATATCTCTACATCCCTTCGAATGTGGACTGCCATGCCAACAAGAAGCTTGTCCTGTTCTTAACACGTTTAGAATGGCATTTTGCTTACAGTCCTTTTGTCTGAGAGAGTTCTATATCATTGGCACCATTGGTAGCTGACTCTTGACAAGAACTAACACATAATCTGGAGCCTCCAAGTCATGACACTCGGTGGCCACATGAGGTGCCCGTCTCCTATGAGCAGTCCAGGGCTGTGAGTTTTCATCTCACTAAGAGAATAACCAGACAGAAGAAAGACTATTCAGCCTACACTTTAGCACCCACTGCTCAGAAACCGCTTTCTGGAAGTTACCAGAGATGACTGTATTTAGATTCACGGTTTCTAAACCAAAGGGTAACTTTCAACTTTGGCTAACTAGGGGAGCAGAATAGAATCACTATAAAAAGAGGTTTACCAGGATTTCCTTTGTCCCATTGGGTTTATTTCCAACAGAATTTGGACCAAACATTTCAGGAACACAGAATGACAGGAAGCAACATCAGAACAGCCCCAGTTTGACTTACATCCTCATCCTTGTTTCTCAGGGCAGGTAGAGAGGGGTCAAATGGTGGGAGCACTGTGCACCCAAGAGAGAGAGGAGAGATGGAGCTTCCCAAGTGAGACACTGGCATTCGACTTCACCAGTATTGCTTGATTTTTATCTGAAAGCTGCAGAACGCCTGCAGACCTGGAGGGGGTCCTCTGAGCCAGGACCCATTTGTCAGTTGCCAGTTTCATTTGCCTCCTGACACGTGATCAGGACCTGGAAGCTGGCCATCTGGATGTGAATGTTCAGGGCACAGGAACCAACTGTGTGTATTTGGCTGCACCGTCCTCCTTTTGATTTCTAAGAGTGTGAGGGGCTGCTTCTATCTGGTCCTTAATCATCCTACAAGGGATGCTCCAGGAGATCAGAGGATTCAGCAGTTATCTTGTTGGAGAGAGGTTAAGAAGATATAGTCACCGTCTCCTTTTCTCATATTTTCTCCACATTCGGTTTATTGTACAATTTGTTTCAAGGTTTGTTAGTAGTGAGTTGCTGGACTTAAGCATAGCTTCTCTAATCAGAACTGTGGAACCTTTTTAATCATTGTGTCTCCCAGGACAATACAGTGGTCGGTTTTCAAGAAGCTCTTGAAATTCTCATGCAGGAGCTAACCAGGCAGTTTAAAAGGAATGAATCTTGACAACTGAACATAGGCAGTGCCCAGGAAGTGGCAAGACAGCAGGAAAGGAATCAAACTTCTCCAAGAGTTAAACTGTAAATCCAACACAGAGAAGTGGCTGGTTGTGGGGGAAATGGCTTCAAAAACCTGCAAGACTTTGAGAACCCAAGTGACTCTGCTCTCATAGGATTGTGGGTATTAACAGTTACGTTTCTTATCATAAACTGACTACTGTTATTCTGATTTTTTACTTCCTTGCGAGTTTTGTTAGCAAAAGCAGCCACTTTAACTGGGATCCTGGCTAGCACGTTAGTGTGGGTCAGTTTGGTGCTTAACTAGTTTGTTTGTTCTTTTCCTATTTTTTAAATTATGAGATAGAGCATACACACAGGAAAGTGCAAAAGTATTTCTATACAGTTTAAAGATTAATTATAAAGGCTAATTATTGTTTCAGAAACAATGTTATTAGCATCCCAGAACCCCCATACCCCGACTCCAATCACAGCTCCCATTTCTCCTCACTAGAGGTAACCACCATCTTGTGTCTTATTTCCTTGCTTCTCTTCATACTTTTGCCTCCTATCTATGCATCCCTAAATAATAGTTTCGTTTCACCAATTTTGGAATTAAGGGGAGATACACCATGTAATCTGTGCTAGTTTGTTCTTTTAAATATATTTTCTTATTTTGCCCTTCAGAAAACCCAAGCCAGCAGTCATGGCGGCCAAACCCAAGCTCTGGTACTTCCACGGCTGAGGCAGGATGGAGTCTATCCGCTGGCTGCTGGCTGCAGCTGGTGTGGAGGTTGGTTCCCAATTGGGAAATGGAAGAGGGGGTAATCTGGGTGAGACTGAAGTGGTCCTCTTCACCTTTCAAAAGTCAGGATGGTTCCTTTCAAGCTGTATCCACTCTTTCCCTTTCCAACTGCCTTCCTGAGGTGAAGGTGGGCTCATAGTCCTCTGCTTAAACAGGGGTAGGAAGGGAGACGCCTAGGGAGGTGTTCTGGAAGCTTCCTGAGCTTGGAAAGATCTTGGAAGATCACAAATTGAGGAGAGAGAGGAGACACACATTTGAATCATTCTCTCAGTTGAGACCAGCTCATTTCCTGGGGTCTTTCCAACTCTGGCCAGCCCTTCAGTCCTGTTCTACCCATGGCTGTCCACTGGAACCTCGGGCCCAGCTGCAGCTTGCCCACCAACCCTTGGCCCTTCTCCTAAAGGCCTACCCCACAGGGATCTTTCCCTAACTTCAGGATTTTTTCTTAACCCTCTCTCTGACTTTTTCATAGATTTCTTACAAGTGCTTTGGAATTGTTCTGTCTCATGCAGATGTAGACTCCCTTGTCCCTATTTGAATGCCACCTCCTCTAGAACACGGACTTAGGATCTTCTTTATTTTGCTTTATTTTACTCCCCTTAGCTTAATCCCCATCTCAAGGTCTGGTGTACAAAAAGTCACTCTGTCCCACAAAAGCTCTGGAAACCCCATCAGTAAATGATGGTACCCCTACCTGAATAATGATCTTTGGGTCCCTTTCACTGAGTACGTGAACAAAAAGAAATGCCTAATTTGACCTGATATGGAGGGAGGAGGATGCAGAAGAGAGAGAAGAAAAAAAGAGAAGAAAGGGAAGAGGAGAAGTCAGGGGGCAGTTGGAGGAAAGGGCAAGAGTTTGGAGAGAAGGCAGAGCTAAGATGCGGAAAAGGAAAAATATGAATGGGGGCTTGGGGATCCTTTAATCAGGCAACACCCAAGAAGGGCTGCCAGTCCCATGTTAGCCTAAGCTACTCTTACATACATGGTCTGTCAGAGTTTTCAGCCACATGGTAGTTGATAACTTTGTGGTCTTTTCTTTCTTTCTTTTTTTTTTTTTTTTCTGGTTCAAGGTGATTTTTTATTTGAAAATGAATTTGTATGTTTATGCAGGAGATGAAAACACACTTATCCACTTAAAGGAGGGTATCCTCTCAGTAACAAATTCTTGAACCAGTGCTAATTTTTTAAACTATTTTTTATAAAATTTTCATTCTGGAAGCTGTTGGGAATTTTATACTGTAGGCATTTCTTTCTTTCTCTCACCTTAGGTCTATAACAATGTATCTTTTTTTTAGTTTGAAGAAGAATTTCTTGAAACAAGAGAACAATATGAGAAGTTGCAGAAGGGTGAGCCTAGATTTATTCAATGTTATCTTATGGGAAAAATAAAATAAGATACGTTCCCGGAAATATTCGTTTCAGCACAGAACTCTAGAATGACAACCATTAGAAAAGGCACACAACATGATTGCTAACACTGACTGTTCACTGTGCCCCCAGCATAGAGCTAAAGGTGTCATCGGCTCTGCCTCCTTAGCCTCATAAAAATGTATCAAGTAGGTTATGACTCTGGCCTCGACTCAGCGACAGCCTGGGTTGACCCAGTGCCAACTGGTTCAATAATCCCCATCCCACCAGAGAAGCCTTCAAGGATTCTTCACAATGATCGAGTGGGCCAGAGGAGAGGGAACAAAAGGGCGGGTGAATTAGATCTAACATATTCCTTGGTTCTCGTGGTTCATAGTCACTTTTTCTTAGTGGTTTTAGCAGATAAACAGAGATCATTTTACCAGGTCACAACTGTAGAATCAAAACTATAGAAAAGATCCAAATATGATTATGTTCGGAAGAAGTTCTTAATCCCTACAATTCCCCGATTTTCTCCCACTAAGAGAGAAGACTGATACTTCCCCAGGCCTACTTCTCACAGCCATAATGTTATTTTCTTTATTTAAGGAAACCCAGGGTCCCTATTGTTGTTGATAAGCAGTCATGCAATTACCACAGATTATTTTTTGAGAAAGACTTTCAGCGAATCATCAGCTGACCTGCCATTTACACACTGCATGGCTTTGGGCAGGACTTTTCATTTCTCTTCATCCTGTCCCCTTGCCATACAGTAAGAGAATCTTCCTTGTCCTGACTGCCAAGTACCAGGAAATTTCATGGAGAGGGAAGACCTGCTTAGCCCTTCCCTAATTTTCGTCCAGGACCTTTATTATCTAGAATCCCTCTGAAGCGCCTCTTCCCCTCTTCCTCTTCATTTCTGCCCCATTTTACTCTAAATTTGGACAGTCACATAATAGTGGTTAAATACCTATCCATTGAGTAAATAAATGGATGTTGTTGTATAAACTCTTCCATGATCAATCTGGCAGGAAATGCTAAGGAACCCTCCATCCCTCCTTGGGTCTGTGAGGCTGTTGAGGACAGCCTCCTGGGGATTGCTGTAAGCAGAGGCAGCCAGAGAGAGCACTGGACTGGGAGTCAGGAGGGCCCCTTCTGCCGGCTTAGCTGTCCCCTCTGGGTCCGAGCAAGTCACTTTGCCCAACTGGCCTCCACAGTGCATTGTCCATAATATGAACAAACTGAACTAAACGATCTCAAGGGTCCTCTCCTGTGTTCTTGATCTGAGACTTTCTTCAATTCTTCCGAAGAGGATCATCAGCTCCTAGAAGCAGGGATCATTTCTAATGGCTGTTTGCATCATTCATAAACAGCAACATAGAGCTCAGCTTTAGATGTTTATTCAGTTTTAGACAAATGTAGAACTGTCTTAGCAAATGGAAGTTTCATAGTCTTTCCACTAAAAATAGTATTGATATTTCTGAAGTACCATCTTGCCCAAAGAAACTCAGTAAAATGGGCAGGACAGATACTGTTACAGATCAGAAAACAGGCTCAGAGAAGTGAAAGACATGTCTGAAGTCCTCCATCACCCCCACAAGATAGGGACACTGGCTTCCTGGAAAGCTGCCACGGTGCCTGTGCTAGCTCTCTGCCACCACATTCCCACGTCTCATTAGGTCAATTATTGGAAGCTGGGGAAATTAACTGTGGCCTTTGCCAGTGCACTAGTGAAATCTGACTCCTATTCTGGGTAAAATTCCTTATTCTCATTAATGTAGAGGTGTTAATGAAAATTTAAAGGCTACTCATTCCTTCAAGACCCCATGAAAAAGTACACCTTTAAATGCATTATTTATACAGGCAGTTCACTCAGAAAGAAGAATAATTTGATTTTACTGAACCTTGATTGTTGACAGTATTCAGTGTTTTACTTATGATGTTTCATCTTTTCAAAATCCTGCTCTATGGATATTACAGCTATTTTAGAGAAAAGGAAACTGGAGCTCAGATAAGTCATTTGCTTAAAGTCACAGGGCTTGAAGGGCCAAAGCTGACATTTGGGCCCAGGACCTGGTTTCTTGCTGTCGCATCCATCTCGTTGCTGTGCAGACCTAGAGTGATACCTGTTGTACTTTTTAAAGAATTCAGACTCCATCCCTGAATCAGAGTATCTGGAGGGTGGGGTGAGTATTTTTTACAACTACCTCTTCCAGGTGATTCTTGTACACCTGAAACTTTGAAAACCAAAAACACTGATACTATAATACAGTCAGAGCTAATGTAGCAAGCCTTAAATAACCATGATTAACCAACATGCAAAAACCCATGAACCTATCAAGCAAATCTCACATTTTCCATTAAACAAATGGTAGGCATTTCCTCAACAACTGGGGTCTTAAACTCACCCCTTTGGATGAAAACTAAGAATCACTCAACAAAATTAGAAGTGGACCCTCCTGCAGGCTGACCACAACCACGGAGGGAGGGTCTCTTAACCTAATCTCTTCGCTCAAACCACAGATGGATGCCTGCTTTTCGGCCAGGTGCCTCTGGTTGAAATTGATGGAATGGAGCTGACACAGACAAGAGCCATCCTCAGCTACCTTGCTGCCAAGTACAACTTGCATGGGAAGGACCCGAAGGAGACAGTCAGGTACCAGAGTGCCCATGCCAATACTTGGTTCTTCTCCAAGCTCTGTCTTCCTACACTGAGACCCAGATCAGATGCAGCCTTTCAGCCTGGAGGGAGGGGAGGAGACAAGGAGACAAGGGGAGGTGATTGTGCTACCCCGGTATGTCTTGTGCATGCTCTAAACACCTGCTCCTTGATGCACCTCCTATTCTTCACAGCGGTCTGCTTTCAACATTCTCATATTCTCTCCCCACTCCTAACAAAGTTTGTTCTCATAAAAAGATCTCATAAACTACTCTGCACAAAGGTGGCAATGACTGATTCAGCAAACAAATATTGAGCATTGTATCAATGACCTATTCCTGCAAATAATGCTATATAACATGCCACCATGAAGCCTAGGGACTTAAGTCAGCAAGGACTTGTTATTGCTCACTGGTCTATGGGAGAAAACTTGGTGGTTCAGTGGTAAAGAATCTGCCTGCCAGTGCAAGAGACTTGGGTTTGATCCTTGGGCCAGGAAGATCCCCTGGAGAAGGAAATGGCAACCCACTCCAGAATTCTTGCCTAGGAAATCCCATGGACAGAGAAGCATGGCAGGCTACAGTCAATGGGGTTGCAAAAGAGTTGGATATGACCAAGTGACTAAACAAGCTTCCCTGGTGGCTCAGAGGTTAAACCGTCTGCCTCCAATGCGGGAGACCTAGGTTCGATCCCTGGGTCAGGAAGATCCCCTGGAGAAGGAAATGGCAACCCACTCCAGTATTCTTGCCTGGAGAATCCCACGGACGGAGGAGCCTGGTAGGCTACAGTCCACGGGGTCTCGAAGAGTCGGACACGACTGAATGACTTCACCTTCACCTTCACCTTCATCCTCAAGTGACTAAACAACGCCACCAGTCAATGGGTCATCTGGGTGTCAGCATTTTCAGGCCAGGCTTGATGTATCTTGGCTGGACTCATTCCTAGGTCTGTGGTCAACTGGTAGTCAGCAAGGAGAATCTGGTTGGGGTGCTGGCTGACCGTCAGTTGGTGAGCAAGTGGCCATCTGTCTCTTGTCCTCTCTTCCCGAGCTTGTTCTGATTGCAGCCAGGTAGGGTTCTCAGAAAGAGTGAAAGCACACAGGCTGTTAGCTTCTGGGCTCAGAACTGGGATCTCATTCTAGTGGTCAAATCGAGTTGTGGTCAGCCCAAGCAGCAGACCCCATCTACTAATGGGAGAGCTGCCAAGCTTTATGAGTGAAGATTTGTGACTTTTTTTTTTTTTTTTTTGCATTTCTACACCACAGGGATCCACTCTGCGCTATGCATTGTGCTAGGCCTGGCTGAGCATGGCTGGGTTCTTTCTCCCAGGAATAGTAGTTTTACAGGAAATGAGTAAACTTAAAATGAAGACGCAACAGTAAAAATTTTCCTGGATTTGTGGTCGGAGACCTGTTCAAAGGGACCTATCAAAAATTATACTCAAAATTTTGTAATAACCTATAAGGAAAAAATAAATATATCTTACGTACTTATAACTGAATCACTTTTCTGTACACTTGAAACTAGCACAATACTGTAAATCAATTATACTTCAATAAATAAAAAAAAATAAGTCATTTGTTCCAATATCTCAGTTCAGTCACTCAGTCATGTCCGACTCTTTGTGACCCCCTGAATCACAGCACGCCAGGCCTCCTTGTCCATCACCAGCTCCCGGAGTCCACCCAAACCCATGCCCACTGAGTCGGTGATGTCATCCAACCATCTCATCCTCTGTTGTCCCCTTCTCCTCTTTCCCTCAATCTTTCCCAGGATCAGGGTCTTTTCAACTGAGTCATCTCTTCACATCAGGTGGCCAAAGTATTGGAGGTTCAGCCTAAGCATCAGTCCTTCCAATCAACACCCAGGACTGATCTCCTTTAGAATGGACTGATTGGATCTCCTTGCAGTCCAAGGGACTCTAAAGAGTCTTCTCCAACACCACAGTTCAAAAGCATCAATTATTCGGTGCTCAGCTTTCTTTATAGTCCAACTCTCATATCCATACATGACCACTGGAAAAACCATAGCCTTGACTAGACAGACCTATGTTGGCAAAGTAATGTCTTTGCTTTTTAATATGCTGTCTAGGTTGGTCATAACTTTCCTTCCAAGGAGTAAGCATCTTTTAATTTCATGGCTGCAATAGCCATCTTCAGTGATTTTGGAGCCCCCAAAAATAAAGTCAGCCACTGTTGCCACTACTTCCCCATCTATCTGCCATGAAGTGATGGAACCAGATGCCATGATCTTCGTTTTCTGAATGTTGAGCTTTAAGCCAAATTTTTCACTCTCCTCTTTCACTTTCATCAAGAGGCTCTTTAGTTCTTCACTTTCTGCCATAAGGGTGGTGTCATCTGCATATCTGAGGTTATTGATATTTCTCCTGGCAATCTTGATTCCAGCTTGTGCTTCCTCCAGCCCAGCGTTTCTCATGATGTACTCTGCATATAAGTTAAATAAGCAGGGTGACAATATACAGTCTTGATGTGCTCCTTTCCTGATTTGGAACCAGTCTGTTGTTCCATGTCCAGTTCTAACTGTTGCTTCCTGACCTGTATACAGGTTTCTCAAGAGGCAGGTCAGGTGGTCTGGTATGCCCATCTCTTTCAGAATTTTCCAGTTTATTGTGATCCACACAGTCAAAGCTTTGGCATAGTCAATAAAACAGAAATAGATGTTTTTCTGGAACTCTCTTGCTTTTTCGATGATCCATCGGATGTTGGCAATTTGGTCTCTGGTTCCCCTGCCTTTTCTAAAACCAGCTTGCACATCTGGAAGTTCATAGTTCACGTATTGCTGAAGCCTGACTTGGAGAATTTTAAGCATTACTTTACTAGCGTGTGAGATGAGTGCAATTGTGCGGTAGTTTGAGCATTCTTCGGCATTGCCTTTCTTTGGGATTGGAATGAAAGCACCTTTTTCAGTCCTGTGGCCACTGCTGAGTTTTCCATATTTGCTAGTCACACCAAAAAAAAAGTAGTGGATCAGGAAACCCCTCACTCAAAGGTTTCTCTTGGATTGAGAGTTCCCGCTGTTTGTCAGGATCGACATGTACGCCGACGGCACCCTGGACCTCATGCAGATGGTGGCGCTGGCTGCGTTCAAACCTCCAGAAGAAAAAGAGGAGAGCCTGGCTTTAGTTGTGAAGAAAGCTAAAACCCGGTACTTCCCCGTGTTTGAAAAGGTAGGCTACGGGGATCCAGTTTGGCCGAGGCAGTGAGGCCCAGCGTGAGGGTCTGCGACAGCTGGGAGCTCAGATCCTCCAGGGGAGCAGGGCGGGGCTGACATCTACGAGGGTGACCCTCCCAAGTCCCCGCCCCCGGGTCCTCCCCCTGAGCCCAGGCGGCAGTGGGGGCGGGGGGAGGGCGAGACTTGGGGGAGGGGCGTACACAGCGCAGCAAGTCCCCTGGTCTACCTCCCAGGCTGCAGGGATCAGGGACAGTGACATTCCCTATTGCTGATAAGAGTAAAGAGTGAAATCTTAAAAGGCAGAAGCTGTGTTGGTGCTGTACTGCATTTGGACCAAAACTTTAATAAGGATTCCCAAATAAATGATATAAAATTATGGAACCTCTAAGAAAAGTTATGACCAACCTAGACAGCATATTGAAAAGCAGAGACATTACTTTGCCAACAAAGGTCCGTCTAGTCAAGGCTATGGTTTTTCCAGTGGTCATGTACGGATGTAAGAGTTGGACTGTGAAGAAGGCTGAGCACCAAACAATTGATGCTTTTGAACTGTGGTGTTGGAGCAGACTCTTGAGAGCCCCTTGGACTGCAAGGAGATCCAACCAGTCCATTCTGAAGGAGATCAACCCTGGGATTTCTTTGGAAGGAATGACGCTGAAGCTGAAACTCCAGTACTTTGGCCACCTCATGCGAAGAGTTGACTCACTGGAAAAGACTCTGATGCCGGGAGGGATTGGGGGCAGGAGGAGAAGGGGATGACAGAGGATGAGATGGCTGGATAGCATCACTGACTCAATGGACGCGAGTCTTGAGTGAACTCTGGGAGCTGGTGATGGACAGGGAGGCCTGGCGTGCTGCAATTCATGGGGTCGCAAAGAGTTGGACACGACTGAGCGACTGAACTGAACTAACCAAACAAAATTGGAATAAACCAAGAGCAGTGAAGGACTGATGCTGAAGCTGAAGCTTCAGTACTTTGGCCACCTGATGCAAAGAGCAGACTCATAGGAAAAGACCCTGATGCTGGGAAACATTAGGGCAGGAGGAGTAGGGGATGACAGAGGATGGGATGGTTGGATGGCATCATCTATGCAATGGATATGAGTTTGAGCAAACTCCAAGAGGTGGTGAAGGACAGGGAATCCTGGCACACTGCAGTCTATGGGGTCACAAAGAGTTGGACATGACTGAGCGGCTGAATAACAACAAATTTACCTTTGTTCCTTATTTATGGAATAAACTTGTTTTTTACATCTGCTACTCAAAGCAGCACCTGAGGAGTTTTTATATTCTTTTTTCACTGGATGGTGAAAAGACTCATGTTTGAGCTTCTGGTATCCCACTGATACCTTATCTGTGGTGTAGTAGCCAGATTCTAGTTAATTATGACCTTTATGTCTTCTATGCTGGTGGGTACAGTTTTACTGCTCATAACAGGAGTTCCACTCCAGTACTTCACCACTCAAATTGTCTTGATCATCACTGTCAAATTTCCAAGAAGATTGTGTGGATTACGGCAATGTATAAGGGTTAGTCGCTCAGTCGTGTGATTCTCACAAATGTGGGTTCAATCCAGCAACCTTCCTGGGTCAGAGAGCTTCCCTGGAGAGGGGAATGGCTACCCACTCCAGTATTCTGGCCTAGAGAATTCCATGGACAGAGGAGCCTAGTAGGCTATAATCCACGGGGTCCAATGAGTCAGACACGACTGAGTGACTAACACACACACATAAAGGTGTTAGTTTCATTCTATCCTTGCAAGCATTCTTGGAGATTATCAAGAAAAAGATTCTTAAGTAAATTTGATCTGTACAAAAAAACCCATACTTTTGTTAAGTGTTTAGCCAGGCAAAATAGTCTTTAGTTTTATTTGATATTCTTTATTTTTCTTTCTGCAGATTTTGAGAGACCACGGAGAGGATTTTCTCGTTGGCAACAAATTCAGCTGGGCAGACATACAACTCCTGGAAGCTATTTTAATGGTGGAAGAACTTGATGCTTCTGTTCTTTCCGACTTCCCTCTGCTAAAGGTAGAGTTTTAGCATCCACCCAGAGTCCAGGGAAACAGGAACAGACACAAAGACTGAAACAAAATATGCCCCCAGGCCAATCTCCAAAGAAAGTTAAAAAGGCTGTTTTAAAAATCATTACTTCACTCATTTTGGTAATTGTCTCCTGCTCACAGAATAGGATGATTAGGAAATAAAACCTTATGGAGGGAGAAAGAAGATTTTTATTTCTACCATGAACATTTAATGCTTTCCGTTTTTGTGGTACTTTGAGTGGTTTTCCTGGCTGATGGGTCTGCTTGTGTTGTTTTCCTCTCCAGCTCCTACCAGACCACTTTGTCCCCTTTCCTCCCCCTGATGCTATCTGCTCAGTCACTTCAGTTACTCAGTTGTGTCCGACTCTTTGTGACCCCATGGACTGCAGCACACAGGCTTCCCTGTCCATCACCAACTCCCAGAGCTTACTCAGACTCACGTCCATTGAGTTGGTGATGCCATCCAACCATCTCATCCTCTGTCATCCCCTTCTCCTCCTGCCCTCAATCTTTCCCAGCATCAGGGTCTTTTCCAATGAGTCAGCTCTTCACATCAGGTGGCCAAAGTATTGGAGTTTCACCTCCAGCATCAATCCTTCCAATGAATATTCAGGACTGATTTCCTTTAGAATGGACTGGTTGGCTCTCCTTGCAGCCCAAGGGACTCTCAAGAGTCTTCTCCAACACCACAGTTCAAAAGCATCAATTCTTCAGCACTCAGCTTTCTTTATAGTCCAACTCTCACATCCATACATGACTACTGGAAAAACCATAGCTTTGACTAGATGGACCTTTGCTGGCAAAGTATGTCTCTGCTTTTTAATATGCTGTCCAGGTTGTCCTTTTTTTCCAAGGAGCAAGCATCTTTTAATTTCATGGCTACAGTCATCATCTGCAGTGATTTTGGAGTCCCCCCAAATAAAAGTCTGTTACTGTTTCCATTGTTTCCCCATCTATTTGCCATGAAGTGATGGGACCAGATGCCATGATCTTCATTTTATGAATGTTGAGTTTTAAGCCAACTTTTTCACTCTCCTTCACTTTCATCAAGAGGCTTTTTAGTTCTTCCTTGATTTCTGCCATAAGTGTGGTGTCATCTGCATATCTGAAGTGATTGATATTTCTCACAGCAATCTTGATTCCAGCTTGTGCTTCATCCAGTCCAGCATTTCTCATGATGTATTCTGCATATAAGTTAAATAAGCAGGGTGACAATATACAGTCTTGATGTGCTCCTTTCCTGATTTGGAACCAGTCTGTTGTTCCATGTCCAGTTCTAACTTTTTCTTCTTGACCTGCATACAGATTTCTCAGGAGGCAGGTCAGGTGGTCTGATATTCCCGTCTCTTGAAGAATTTTCCATAGTTGTGATCCACACAGTCAAAGGCTTTGGCATCGTCAATAAAGCAGATGTTTTTCCGGAACTCTCTTGCTTTTTTGATGACCCAATGGATGTTGGCAATTTGATCTCTGGTTCCTCTGCCTTTTCTAAATCCACCTTGAACACCTGAGCTATGAAGGCCCTCAATTGCTCAGAGCCTCTGCTCAGAGGGTACCGCCTCTGCTCAATCAGGACAACTGAGCAACTAACACACACATAAGGGTGTGTGTGTGTGTCTGTGTGTGTGTCTGTGTTCCTATGTGCCTGCCTCTCTCCTGCTACACTGCCAGTCCTCAGACCTCTCTCTGAATCCTGACACTGCCAGACCTTACCTAGCTTCTGTTTCAGTTCCTTACAAAGATTTTCTCTAATAGGTGACCACAGGTTTTGTACTTTCAAGAATAGCATTTTTTATTTTTTTGGCTTTGCCACACAACATGTGGGATCTTAGTTCCCTGACTAGGGATCGAACCTGAGCCTTTGCAGTGGAAGTACAAAGTCTTGACCACCAGGGAAGTTCCAGAGCAACACTTTTTAATAACAAAATAAAAGTACATAAGACATTTGTATAACGCCCCCCCCAAAAAAAAGACCTATAATCCTACCAACCAAATGGTTATGCATTAGACTTCCTGACCTCTTATTTTACATTTTCCCCCCAAATGGCATCATGCTAAATATTGTTCTGTGGCCTGCTTTTAACATTCTTTTCACTTATCATAAATATATTTACAGTCAACACATATTCTTCTGCAATATAATTTTATTTTCTTTTGTTTTTATTAGGCAGGAGAGTCTCATCTTTTTTGAAAAATCAGAACTTATATAAAAAGGGCATAAACTGTGAAATTTCATTCTCACCACCACCTTCCTACATTCTCACCTCTATAATCTCTTTTATTGGCTCCTGTGTGCCCGTCCAGTGTTTATGCAGATACAAGGAAATATGCGTTATATGTTTGTCTCCCCTCCTCCCACTTTCTCACACAAAATGGAAAATTGTGTATATTATGTTCTGCCCTGGGCTATTCTTTTTTTAAACTAAACAATGAAAAAAAAAAAGAAAAAAAATAAATAAACTAAACAATGCAATACAGTACAATCCCTGTCAATACAGGGATCTTCCTTTTTTCTTTTATATGTAAAATATCATTTTAAATTACTGACCTGTGCTCTCTTCGGCAGCACATATACTAAAATTGGAACGATACGGAGAAGATTAGCATGGCCCCTGCGCAAGGATGACACGCAAATTCATGAAGCGTTCCATATTTTTATATGGCACGTGTCTACATGGCGGCTATGGCCTGGGCTTGGAACGATTCTTAACCTGGATTCTGGACAGATACCACATCTGAGATGTGTGTTTGTACCCTCGGTTTGTCCAGCGCTGAAAGCCATGACCGGTCCCACCCCACCCCCAGAGCTTTAAGGAAAGAACACGGTTCATGGAAGGAACAGACTGCCTCTTAAAAAAGAAGCCAAAATCTTCCCCCCGCTTTTTTTTTTTAATTCCACTGGGGTATGTCCGTTTCTGTTTTCTCTTTTTTATTCCTGCTACCATAGAAAGCAGTTCAAAACATTTTGAATATCAAGTAACATTGATGTTATCATTTTAAGGAAAAAATACCCATTAAAATGTTTGGGAGAAACTGTGGCATGTAGCTCTGTAGTTAGGAGTATGTCTCAGCGCTTTTATCCACCTTTAGGTTACAATCTTTATGTTCTATGTATCACATATATCATTAAATAATTTTAAATTATGAAAAAAAATACTGACCTATTTCTTTTAGGGATATAACAATTTATATATAGTTTTATTTTCTGAGAAATATAAATTATTTCCAGTTTTTCATTGTGGCAACTTTCTTATAGTTATCTCACACTCTTACTTGTTCTCTTATAATTAATTTCTAGAAAGGAATTGATACTTCAAAAAATATGAATTTCTAGAGTTATTGATATGCACTACCTAATGGTGTCAATGATTTTTCACTAAGAAAATTTCACTTATGCCAAACAGGCCTGCAGTTGTATTACTTTCTCAGGAATACCCAAGTAAATATGATTCAAGGGAGTGACTTGGATTCAACATTCTGCTGCTGCTGCTGCTAAGTCACTTCAGTCGTGTCCGACTCTGTGCGACCCCATGGACGGCAGCCCACCAGGCTCCCCCGTCCCTGGGATTCTCCAGGCAAGAACATTGGAGTGGGTTGCCATTTCCTTCTCCAATGCATGAAAGTGAAAAGTGAAAGTGAAGCTGCTCAGTCATGCCAACTCTTAGCGACCCCATGGACTGCAGCCTACCAGGCTCCTCCGTCCATGGGATTTTCCAGGCAAGAGTACTGGAGTGGGGTGCCATTGCCTTCTCCAATTGAACATTCTAGGCCTCACCAATTGAGGATCTAAGCTTTCCACCTCTTGTAACAAAGTTTTGGGCTCCCTTAAAGGTTGTGACTGCTCTTAAGAGCCTGATTTTACTATTTCTCATTTCAGGAATTTAAGACAAGAATCAGCAACATTCCTACCATTAAGAAGTTCCTGCAGCCTGGGAGTCAGAGGAAGCCGCCCCCCGATAGCCACTATGTTGAGGTTGTCAGGAACGTCTTGCAGTTCTAACGGCAGCAGTCTTAACGTCGGCAGACTAATGAACCAATTGCAGCACTGGCTCCTGTCGCGAAGCAAAGCAAATGGTGTAGATTCTAGGAGTAACATGTCTAAAAAGAACAAAACCACATTGCTATCAGCAGCTAATGCCAAGTAAATGCAATTAAAAAAACCATTCTGATGTGTGATAAATTTTTAAGCTTGTCAATTGTGGATGATGGTTACAACTTTTATGAAATTACTACTCTGAGTAAATAAAGAGGAGGTTGTTACAAAAAAAAAAAAAAAGAGCTTCTCTGATGGCTCAGATGGTTAAATCTGCCTTCTCAGTCAGACACAGCTGAGTGATTAACACGGTCAACACACACTGATATGAAATTCTTCAGGCAGAGGCCTACAGAGGGCACTGTTCTTGCTGTCTGCATCTAAACCAGGACCATTAAGGGAAGTGGAAGTGAAAGTCACTCAGTCGTGTCCAACTCTTTGTGACCTCATGGAATTCTCCAGGCCAGAACATTGGAGTGGGTAACCTTTCCCTTCTCGAGGGGACCTTCCCAACCCAGATATCGAACCTAGGTCTCACATTACAGGCAGATTCTTTACAAGTTGAACCACAAGGGAAGCCAGTGAGTGGTGATTTGAGAGGGCAGGATCTCTCCAACACCCACAGTGATTCTGAGTATTGGGGACAGAAAAAAGTGGCAAATGACAAATCAAGAGTAAGATGATGGTGATACTAGTTAATCCTAAGAGGAAGCATGGGGGACAGAGAGTGTCCAGAAAACATTTTGCAGCCGTGGAAAAATCATGGACAATTAGACAACCTTATTCCACTTAACAGAGACACCTGAGGCTAGGTTTTGCCTTGGTTGAACAGTTCCAACTACAGTGACACTGAGATTAGATGCAGTGTTAATTAATCTAGTTGCTCAGTCGTGTCTGACTCTTTGTGACCCATGGACTGTAGTCCACGAGGCACCTCTGTCCATGGATTCTCCAGGCAAGAATACTGGAGTGGGTTGCCATTCCCTTCTCCAGGGGATCTTCCTGACCCAGGGATTGAACCTGGGTCTCCCTCATTGGCAAGCAGATTTTTTACCATCTGAGTCATATGGAAACATAACTGATGAATAATTACACAAATTGACCCAAAGTTTCCCTAGCCTTGAGATACTTTCTTAAAAGGTGATTATTAAGTTCCCAAGTTGTGAAATTTGAAACTCAACCCCAGTCCAGGGTTCTGCTGGGGGAGGGATGAAGAGCTCTTTAGGGTGATGTTCCAAGCCTTCCCGGTGGGGCCGGGAGTCTCTGGTCTGGAGCAGGGCCCCTGCCAATGACTTCGGGTAGACAACTTTACGAGCCCTAAACTGCTACTGGGATGTCTGCCCAGGCTACACACTGGGTCTGTTTCTGTGTGTACACCTCGGTACATGACCTGACTTGTGAAATGGCTTAATGACTCATCAGACTTCTTGCGGTTTCCTCAGGACCAACCACAGAACATGAGCATTCCCATGCTACACCCTGTCCCATCCTTTCCTCCTGCCCGTTCAGAGGACAGACTGCTCATCGGTTATGACAACCCAGGCCAGTCAGCATTCCCGCCCAGTCAGGGTGGAGCCTGAGACCCTGCTCCCTGTCAGTCAAAGCTCAACCTAGGGATCACATTTAGCAAATGGCCCCCTTCTCATCCCCGACCTGGGCAGCCATGGCCGAAAGATGGTGGAGAAGAGAGGGAACGATGGGTGCTCAGAAGGAGCCTGGCCCTGTCGGTGTGGGATGACTTTTTCCTCTGACTTCCGCCAAAGCCAAGAGTCTGACCTGCTAGAAATTAAGGAAAAAGAAAAAGAAATTATTTGGGGAATATTCAAAACTATAACCCAGTTTCTTTTAATGATCATTGCACGGTCTTGGTAAGTAATTCTATTTGGAAGGTTTTTACACTGAAAGATAAAATCCTTTCCTCATTAGACTGTTTTTAAAAACAACCACTTCCTGGGTCCTCACTCCTTGCCTTAGCACCTGCCTTGAGAAGCAGAGCATCGCATGGTTGGGTTCCCATGGCTCCAAGCTGGTTTTGCCTTGTTTTGTTTCATGGGTTTTGAACACAAGCCCTAGGCTTGAGCCCAAGCTGGCATGTACCCCAAAGGTGCCGACAAAAGCTCAGCCTTGATGCCAGAGCAATTTTCATTGCGTGGTAATCCCACTAAGTGCAACTTCATGTCTTTGTTATAATTCCTTCTCTGCAGGGCTCTCTTTGGGCCCAGGGCCTTCTATACAAGCTAGTAGGGTAACTCTGGGTGCCCAAGTAAGTGAGCCTTGGAGATCACAATGACCCCCCGAGAAACATTCAAGATCCTACCTCTTCACCCCAACACCTGTGAGTCTTAGCTTTGGACAGAAAGAGAAGGGCAAGTGAAGGCAGTGGACTCAGCCTGTCACAAGAGAGAGAGGGCAGGGCCTTGTGGGTCCCTGTCCTCTCCCCCAGGGAATGCTGGTTGGAGATCCTGGTACCAACCTTGCTCTCCCGTTTCAGGAGTCTGGAATGTTGACAAATGAGAATGTCTCCTCTGGGTGGCTATGAATTTCCCCTATTGCAATTAAAGCCTATTTTTGTTTATTTGTTTGGGCCTCAGCATAAAGAGAATCAGAACCATCCCCATTATCCATTCCCAGAAAATTTTAATCATCTCAAACTGAAACTGTATACCCATTAATAACTCCCCATCTCCCTCACCCCAGCCCTGGAGTATTATTAGAATTATTAATAGAAATTAATAGCATTATTAATAGAAAATACTATTATGTTTTCTGTCTCCATGAGTTTTCCTATTCTAGGTACCTCACTGCTGCTGCTGCTAACGCTAAGTCGCTTCAGTCTTGTCCGACTCTGTGCAACCCCATAGACGGCAGCTCACCAGGCTCCCCCGTCCCTGGGATTCTCCAGGCAAGAACACCAGAGTGGGTTGCCATTTCCTTCTCCAATGCATGAAAGTAAAAAATGAAAGTGAAGTCGTTCAGTCGTGTCCAATCCCTAGCTACCCCATGAACCACAGCCTACCAGGCTCCTCCATCCGTGGGATTTTCCAGGCAAGAGTACTGGTTGGGTTGTCATGGAGTGTGTAACAGAATAGGACCCTATAGGGACTTCCCTGGACAGACACCCCCTCCCTCAGGTTCTCTGCTTAGTTCCTGTCTGAAGTACCTAACTAAGTTTCTGATGCATTTTTTCCTGAGTTATTTTACAGATGCTAAAACCTTCATCAAATGGAAGACGTTAACTACTTATGACCATGAGCGCTTAATCCTGAAACTTACTGGAGGCTGAGGGTTGATAATGTTAATCCCTGTGACACAACCCTTTATCTTACCATTAGTCAATCCGAAAATTGTACACGAGTTGATCACACACCTTGGGACTCCCCTTTCTCACCTGGCCTTTAAAAATGCCTCACTTTAGGATCTACTTCCCTGAGCAGGAATCAAACCCCAGTGCCCTGCATTGGGAGCACAGAGTCTTAACCACTGAGAGGCAGTGTGCTGCAGCTAAGACCCAGCACAGCCAAATAATTAAAAAAAAAAAAAAAAAAGCCTCCCTGAAACCCACTGGGCAGTTCAGGCCTTTAGAGCATGAGTTATCCTAGACTCCTCCGGTGCCTTAAAATAAGCACTGTACTTTTCTTCCCCGCAACCCAGTATCAGTAGATTGGCTTTACTGCTCAAAAGCGAGCAGATCCAAATTTGGTTCAGTAGCAGCTGGAATCATACATTATTTGTCCTTTGGGGTCTCTTTCACTTTGCATAATGTTCCCAAGGTTCCTCCATGTTGCAGCATATGTCAGAATGTCACTTCCTTTCAAAGCTGTCTTGTGGTCTTTCCTGTTCTTTTGCAGGGGTGGGAGAGGGGGGTTGTTTTTATTATTTATTTATTTGTGCTTGGCCGCACAGTGCCGCATATGGGATCTTAGTTTCCCCAACCAGGGATTGAACTCATGCCCCCTTCATTGGGAGCACGGGGTCTTAACCACTGGACTATGAAGGGAAAATTCTGCCTTGTTTGTTTTTAACAAAGGTGAACTTCCCTCCTGCTGTGTGACCCCCCCAGAGGCACTTGACGCAGGACGCAGCAGGGTTTCAGGACCCATGGAGCTGACACCGACCCCGGGTTGCAGGACCCTGTGCACACAGCCATCCACGTCGAAGAAGTCAGCTAGGATCCTGTTCTTCCTGGATTCTCCAACTACAGCCCCTTTCCCCTTCACAATTAGTTCTCAGATTACATAACCTCTCTCTGCAGTGTGTCCTTTATGCCTCATCTTTAACTGTGGTAAAAGCGTTATCCGATCAAAAAGGGATTTCAGGATCAGGAAATAGGTACGGATGTATCAGGGATCAAGAGTCCCTCAGGCTCCAACTATACTGCTTCGAGAATAGAGATTGCGCTAGACAAAGGTCATGAGAAAAAAGAACATCTACCGTGCGTTTTCTGCAGACCAGGCTCTCTTCCAGGAGCTCTATATCCATTAATGATTCTATCCTTTCAGCAACCTTCCAAGAGACATATGATCATTTGCATCTGCCCAGGTGAGGAAATTGAGGCCCTGAGAAGCCCAAGGACCAAGATTCCCAGACCTGAGACTGGGTTGAGGGTGAGAAGCCAGGCTTGCTCCTGCCAGGGCCAAGACACTTTTTCTTCCAAAGTTAACAACAAATGACATAAAACACAAATACAAACACATTATAAAACAGATCCAGATACTGTTGGGGAGCGATTATCCCATCTCATTTCTCAGCATGGTCTCTGATAGCATTGAGTCCAGGCCTGCAGGGACCTCTTTGCTTGGCTCAGGCTCTGGTGAGGGCATTATAATAAGCAGGTCCTCCAGATCTGTGGCCCAGGTTGGGAATGAAACTGTGACAAGCCCCTGTGTCCTTGTCTTTTGAAGTAAAATGCTGAGCCAAGAGTTAATGATTGGGAAATGGGAAGATGTAGAAACAAAGAATAGCTGTTAGACTAGGGAACTGGTAACAATTTGGACTATAATTCTGCCACATAGCAGAATCCCCAAACTCAACAGCTCCCTGAAAGATTAGATAAAGGCCTGACACACATTCCTAAGTTGTTTTATAGGAAGCAGACCCCTCCAGGTGAAAACTGCTGACCACAAGAATGTAGACCCAAAATTGGTTGAAATCAGAAAACTGATGATGGTTGAAACTTTACCTTGTGGCCAATTGATCCAAGAATTATCCATGAGCTGATTACTCCCTGATCCTTGAACACTATAAAACTCACTTCCCCCTCCAAGATGGGTCACACAGTCTTAGGGTGTTAGCCAACTGTGGCCCTCTTTGTCTGGCAAAGCAATAAAAGCTACTCTTTTCTATCTCAGCCAGAACTCTGACTCTGCGTTTCTGTTTGGCACTGGTGAACAGAGGCTAAATTTCAGTAGCAGGAAGAGGGGACTGATTCATTTTCCTAGTAATGGTGATGGTGTTACTGTTATGTGTCAAAGTTCCTATTGCTCACCACATAATAGGCCAATAAATCGAGAGATGAGGTGCTGGGGAAAGGAACAGGGACTTTATTTGGAAAGTCAGCAGACCAGAAGATGGTGGACTAGTTTCCCAAAGAACCATCTTATCCAAGTTAGAATTCAGGGTTCTTTTATACTCAAGGGGGATGGGAGTATGGCTGGTGATTGCAAACTCCTTGGTGCCAACCAGACCCCAAGAGGGAGGTAAAAGCCTTTGTTCTTGCAGCTGTCTGTGTAGGTCTGGTCACAGTGTTACCATAAATCTCCAAGGAGACAAATGTTGTTCTCTGTTCTATAAATTTTTTATCTCTGCGAATGGAAAATCATCATACTTTAAAGGTCAGAGCCTTGAGAATGGGCTATCCTGCGTACTTCAGATTACAGGCAACATTTTTTTATAGACGGTGCAGAGCCAGCATGACTAAGCACAGGCTATAGAACACAAGGGTTAGAGCTAAAGAAATAGAGCCCACCTGGAGTCAGATTTTGTGGAGTCCCATACTGAGGTCACAGGTGCAAGGCCTTGCACCAAGACGCAGAGCCCACAGATGCAGAGCCCAGAACCAAAGTCATCTTCAAAACTAGCTGAACCCCATTGTAATCAATGCCAAAATCCTCCTGACCATCACCAGCAGGTTTCCTGACCCCAAATTAGATAAAGATACCCATCCTGGTATTCACGCCGTAGCGCCCTAATCAGTCTTCTAATACCACCCTTCTAGCTTCCCTGGCTTCCTTGGTGGTTCAGATGGCAAAGCATCTGCTTGCAGTGCAGGAGACCCAGATTTGATCCCTGGGTGGGGAAGATCCCCTGGAGAAAGGCATGGCTACCCACTCCAGTATTCTTGCCTAGGAAATTCCGTGGACAGAAGAGCCTCGCAGGCTACAGTTAGTGGGGTCACAAAAAGCTGGACATGACTGAGCAACTAACATGGGCTTCCCAGGTGGCACTAGTGATAAAGAACCCACCTGCCGATGCAGGAGATGTAAGAGATGGGAGCATGATCCCTGGGTCGGGAAGATCCCCTGGAGGAGGGCATGGCAACCCACTGCAGTATTCTTGCCTGGAGAATCCTAAGGACAGAGGAGCCTGGCAGGCTACAGTTAGTGGGGTCACAAAAACTCAGACATGATGGAAGGGACTTGCCACACACACACATAACCCACGCATCAGGTTTCCCTGCCTCCACTGCATTTGCAATGCTTTCATTTTCTCTGCTTCTTGCTCTTAATAAACTCACTCCCTTCTCAAATACTGCATCTGGAAATTCTTTTCCAACCCACGCTCAGACTACCACAACAGATTGGTCATCTGTTGTTCCCTTCTTGGTGGGTGTCAAACCAAAGGACACAATCAAGTGAAAGCCCAGGAGAAAGAAGAATTTATTACTTGCAGTGTCTCCCAGTAAGAAGAACACTGGAACACTAGGGATCTTTCTGAAAGCAGTGTGTCCCTGAACTGCAATACTATGGACGTTTTAAGCTAAGGGGGCACGCATGTTCATGAAAGGGCTTGAGCAGAAGATCATTCAGCATAGAACTGGGCAGAGGTTGCCAGAGACCAGGCTTTAGTTGACAGAAGTCATGAGGGTCAGAAAATATCAACATCAGGACTTCGCAATGTTGGGAATAGTTAAGACCATTATTAGTTAAGACGGGTTAAGTTAGGACGGGTCCAATAGTTAAGATTCCACGCTGCCAAGGCAGGGGGTATGGGTTCAATCCCTGGTTAGGAAGCTAAGATCACATGCCCTACAGCATGGCCACACACACAAAAGTCCCCATCATCATTTCGTAGGTTCCAACCAGTCTGGGCTCTCAGCAGGTAGTTATTATACCATCTTCCACCCAGGTGGAGGCCTTAATTCTTGCAGAACTATAAGAAATGTATCAAACTGTAATATTTATCCCTTAAGAAGGAACTGGGACTGTGTCTTATCACTGAATTATTGTTTCTTGTCTGCTGTTCCTTTGTTTCTGCGTTTACTTCGCCTAAGATTATTAATCACAGAAACCTGTTCAAGGGTAATCATTGTGGCTAAGCTTGGACCACAAAATGGTTTGGGCCCAAGATGGCGTCTCTTATGTCAAGAAGAACATGTTTGGCTCTTTTTTCTGGGAATGCTTCCCTCCTTATCTGCTTAAAATAATGATTGTGGGAGTCCTTGTGGGGAGGTTATCTGGCTTGTTCTCCTTTGGGATATCCCCAGTTCCTGCCTGGTAAACAGAGGTCAGCTTCTGGCTAGTTTTCTATTTACTTGAGACAATAGCCTTTTCAGAGGATATAGGGGCATTTGGCTCACCTCACTTATCCCCACTTTCTGTTTTCTCTTGAATTCTCTTTCCATTGCCTCTGCTATTTACAATGACACAATAATCATAATAGCTACTGTCTTTGAGTGCCTGCTGTGTGTCTAGCTCTGTTCTAGACAGTTTCCACCTCTTAACAACTGTCTTAGAAGGTAGGTCCCAGAGAAGTTAAAGTAATTTTCCACAGTCATCGGGTAAATAAGAGGCTGAAAAGAATCTTCATCTGCCTAGCCCAGGGATGCTTGTTGTCAACCTCAGTAGCAGAGGAGGCGCAAGGATTGGGAAGTACCTGCATTGTCATTAGACTGTGAGTAACAAGGAACCAGTACAGTGAATGGGGATGTGGAGAATGACCCCCAAGTTCCGCTTCAAGCTGGATCACCTATTCACAGAACTGTAATGTACACCTAGAAGTAGCTGCTCTTTCCCAATAGTCTAAATGCCTTTGTTGTCCCTTTACAATTGCGAAAGAATCTGATAATCTAGTTTAATTGGACTGTTTTTCCTTTCAGGTCTTTGTGGTCGAATTTACAACTACAATTTAGCTGCATTTATTATTTCCAGAAGGCGTCATAGAGAATGGCTTTAGGTACTCGGGTGTGCAGACAGAAGAGTCAGGGTCTGGAAGGAATGCCAGAGTTCAGTGAAGCGGATGATGCCTCCAGGGACACATCTGCCAACAGGGAGGGCCAGCCCCAGTCTCTCCTGGGAAATGGAATTACAAAGCCTTTTTCACATGAAAGATTATCTGAACAGTTTCCAAAATCATCTTCTGTTTAATCAGGGCATCCACATTAAGAAAAGTAAGAAGATACCCTTGCAGCGTCTGGTTTGTCTATAAACTCTAAAGACAGATGCTTATTCACACAAATGAAATTAATTTAACAAAAATTAAAAACTGGACAAGCGTGTGAATGCAATGGTGAATTCAGGCTAGTGACCCTTCATAAATTTCAGTTTTTCTCTCCCTCCAAACCTGGAAGGAATAAAGAACTGAAGATGACATTTGCCTCCAAGTTGGCCAAATATGAGGTGGGAGGGCAAAAACAACAGAGACGCATTATCCACGGCAGCCTCATGGCTGGCCCTGAGCAGGGAAGCCTCTCTGCTCCCAAATGCCCGCCTGGACCTCCCGCAGGAGGGTCTGACCCTTAGCAGCTTCTGTAGGTCTGGCCCCACAGTTCAGTCCTGCTCCCTGTAACTCAAAAAGAATTAAGCATTGAAAAGTAGGATTGTGGGAAAAGGGGTCCCTTTACTCTAGAGGCAGAAAGATGAAATGAGTTCTCTGCATCTTTTAACACAGGTATCTGTGGGGAACATAAATGTTTTGCCCCACCAGCCCACAAGTGCTCAGTTTGACCACTGCAGAAATCGCTGACAGAAAAGAGATAACATCCCTGGGTCAACAATTCTGGCTGAACGGTGCTGTGTGTGTCTGTTGCCAAAAGTGAATGATTAAGACCAACAGCTTGACTGTAATTGTGGCAGAACACAGCAGACAGGTCTGAAGCACCGATTCTTGAGACTTCAGCCATGGGCCCCCACTGCCTTCTGCTCATTGTGGTATGAATGGCTCCATCTGCAGCATGCTTTTGAACTACCCACATGGTTCACGTATATCACTGAAGTGCAGCCCTAGGCCAGCAGCGTGGTCATCCCCTGGGAGCTGAAATGTAAAGTCTCAAGCCCAGCCCCAGACCTGCTGAATTTAACCTGCGTCTTAACAAGATCCCACATATCTATGTGCCCACTGACATTTTAGACACGGCCTTGTATTCTTACTCATCTTTGCAAACAAACACACTCTTAGCTCCCCAAGACTGGGTCGTAGAATGTGACCCTCAGCAGGTTTGAGAATGTTTTATCTCCTTTCACCCCCCATCTGCTGTGTATACCATATAGGAGCCATATCAGTCAGTTCAGTTCAGTCGCACAGTTGTGTCCGACTCTTTGCGACCCCTTGAATCGCAGCACGCCAGGCCTCCCTGTCCATCACCAACTCCCGGAGTCCACTCAGACTCACGCCCATTGAGTCAACATATATAAACATTTGCTTATTGAAGACAATTTCAAGACTCTGCCTCTGACTCAAACTAACCAGACACAAACGATACTCAGGAATAGGGTTGCAGATTTAGCCAATAAAAATCCAAATGGCCAGTTAAATTTGCATTTCAGATTAGCAATGAATAGTTTTTTTGGTACAAGTAGGTCCCAAATGTTGCCCGTGTCCTGTGTTTTATCTACTCAGGAGTCGAAGTCCCAGGCTGCCCTGTCCACCTCCCCACTCTGTCTCTGCTTGTTTTATGTCTGAGACCCTCTCTTGCTCCCAGTGGTGGTGGCCTTGGTACAAGTCTTAAACCCCAGTTCACGGTCTGCTTCCTTTCTTCCGTGAGGGTGAGAGGCACGTGGAGACTCTAGCACAGACTTCAGCACCAGAAAGACCAGTGATCTGGCTCTGCCAGCTGGATGACAAGCACATTTTATCTTTCTGAGCCTCTATCTCCTTAGCTGTAGAATGAGGACCTTGGTCCTCTCAGTGCCATGGAGATAGTGCCTGGAACAGAATGCCTCCGCCGCCCCATCTCCCTGGCAGCCTTGGTTGTTTTTGATAACTGTTGTCCTTGGGTTCATACCCTTCTCCAGTTTCAACTCCAAAACAGGATGTGAACAGCACTTACAATACAAACCAACGCCGCCTCCACGTAGCATCTGCTATTGGTCTGCCTTCAGTTCTGATTTAGGCAGTTCCTAAGTTTCAAATTTAGGTTGAGATTCTTCTTCTGTTTTGTTTTTTTTTTTTTTTTTTTTTTAGGTTGAGATTCTTTATTCAAGTAGCTTCCCAGGTAAAATGTTAAGGACATAGTTGTAATTTTTGCAACTATGGCAACCTTTTGTTTAAGAAGAAATTGTATTTACCACCAATCAATAAGTTTTCGTGTCAGTGGTCTAAACTGCATTTCTAGCTAACACATATTTGGGACAATCTACACATTCAAAGTTATGACCAACCTAAATAGCATATTGAAAAGCAGAGACATTACTTTGCCGACTAAGGTCCGTCTAGTCAAGGCTATGGTTTTTCCAGTGGTCATATAAGGATGTGAGAGTTGGACTGTGAAGAAGGCTGAGCACCGAAGAATTGAGGCTTTTGAACTGTGGTGTTGGAGAAGATTCTTGAGAGTCCCTTGGCCTGCAAGGAGATCCAACCAGTCCATTCTGAAGGAGATCAGCCCTGGGTGTTCTTTGGAAGGAATGATGCTAAAGCTGAAACTCCAGTACTTTGGCCACCTCATGCGAAGAGTTGATTCATTGGAAAAGACTCTGATACTGGGAGGGATTGGGGGCAGGAGGAGAAGGGGACGACAGAGGATGAGATGGCTGGATGGCATCACTGACTCGATGGACGTGAGTCTGACTGAACTCTGGGAGTTGGTGATGGACAGGGAGGCCTGGCGTGCTGCGATTCATGGGGTCACAGAGTCGGAAACGACTGAATGACTGAACTGAACTGAACACATTCCACAAGAAGCGTGTCCTTTTTTCCCTCTTCTATTTCCACCTGCTTTTTCTGTTCCTTTTAACCATGATCACTGGTACTACTAGAGGTCAGCAGAGGCAAGAAGGCCCATTCTATTCAGATGGGCAACTTGGTGAGAGGAAATTGAACTTTTCTGCAGTATTTTTTCCCAAATTGATGTATATATATATATTTTTAATCTTTATTTTTATTAGGTATATTATACAAGTTGTACTGGTGGCTCAGATGGTAAAAGCATCTGCTTACAATGCGGGAGACCTGGGTTCGATCCCTGGGTTTGGAAGATCCACCGGAGAAGGAAATGGCAACCCACTCCAGTATTCTTGCCTGGAAAATCCCATGGACAGAGGAGCCTGGCAGGCTACAGTCCACGGGGTCGCAAAGAGTCGGACAAGACTAAGTGACTTCACTTCACTTCACTTCATACAAGTTGTGTATATATTTAATAATATCTGAATAATCATAAAGGTAAAGAATACCAATTTTATGAAGTGTGTTGCTTCTGCAGTTTAATTTGATTTTAAAGTCAAATCAGTAGCAAGGCCAGTCCCTGCCCTTAATGTTGCAGATGCAGCTTAGGGGTCTGGGTTCCAATTAAGGAAACAATTTTTCAAGACTGTAAGAACGAAGAGCTTGGATTAAAATATCAAATCTACTTGCTTTTCTTCAGTCAAGATTTTGACTTTGGCTTTTGGTTTCCAGCTTGCCCAATTTCTCTTAACATAGACATTTTGACCTATAGGTTTGCATTCTACTCTGGGTCAGCTTGTTCCGTTTATGGCTGTAGGCCTCTTTTACCTTCTGTGACCTCTTTCATGCTCTGCATAGTTCCAAGCACTTTGTCCCAAGGAGGGAGGGGTGTCCTGCCAGGGGTCCAAATCTGGTGTGGTTCTTCTCAACCTAACACCACGGGCATCTGGCTTTCACAGAGACACCAGTTTGATGACTGGAGAGATTCAAATTGTTTATTTCCACAGTAGAGCCATGTAGCAGAAGGGAGAGATATTGAAATAGACGTTCTTTCTAGACTACTAATGAATTTGGAATTTCTAACCTGTGTTTTAAATGAAAAAACTGGTTGCTCTTTACATGCTGGGCAGAAGCCAGGAGACTGGACAGTTGTTTGCTTTGCCTTGGCCCGTGTCTCTAAGGGGGAGAAGTCCCCCTCCTGGGAATGTCACAGCTTTCCTTCTCCAATGACTGGACAGAAATACACATTCTTGGCTCCCCATTCCTGGGTCGGCTAAAAAAGAACCTCTGCTCAAGGAGGCCCAACAATCTGTGCTTTTATAGTCCTTGGGGAATTCTTTCACAAGCACAGCTGGAGGAGCACTGCTCTGAGGAATGCCCTGAGGGTGGACTTGCCTTCGATTGCATTTCTGATAACCTCCTCTTTGCCTTGGCTCTGCCCCTCATTTTGTGAAATTCTCCTGGAAAGTCTCTCCCAGCATTTCAACCCCCACTCCACCACCCTCTCTCCAACACTACCGCTTGAGCCTTGGAGGCAGAGACTTTTGCGGTTAAGGTGCTACTTGTACATATAGTTTCCCTCTGTCCACACAAAATGCAGACATACGATGATCGTGATGATGGGCAATTTTGAGTAATTGTATGCCAAGCATTTTACACATATTATCTTTTGAAACATTGCAGTAGTCTTACTGATGAAGGATTAGGTTCAGAGATGGTAAGCCACTTTCCAAGTTTCCTTAGTGATTGAGACAACTTTTTGCCTAGAACTCAAAGCCCCACACTTCGTGTACAGTTACCATAACTGGTGAGCTACAAGGACATGCTAAGCTAATACAAGGCAATGCAAAGCCAAGCTAAAGCCTGCGCCCAGGATTGGGTGGGAATGGGGCCCATGCTAATGTGCGTTCTGCCCAGCACTAATGCACTCAGTATATGGTGTGCTGTCCTGAAAAGCTGTGCCAGGCTCCATGATACAGGGCGATGCTGGACTGTGCAGATCTGTGCCAAGGTAAAGTGAGCGCTGCTTCTGTTAATGGAGGAGAGTTTGGGGACGACTCCTTCCTTGGGCCTCAGTTCTTGGTAAGGATGCAAAGAAGAAGAATCTAAGGTCTTACCTACTGCAAGAAAGTTTACTGACAATACCGAAAGAAAGAACAGAGAGAACACCTCAAGAGAAAAGTGGGCCACACCAAGAGAGAAAATGGTCCTGCAGAGCTAAGGTACAGAGTTTTTAAGGCAAGGTCATTTGCATAATCCAGGGGGTCATTGACTGACAGTCTTGATTGATAGTTGCAGGTTATAAAACAAGGTGCTCTACTGTGCATGTCCTGCCCATAATTCAGTCTGTTATAATTAGATGTATGTGTACATGGAATATGAGCAGTTAATGAGTCCAATGACCACCAAAAGTTACTTTATTAGATGATAATGTGAGGCGTGTCCATGTACAGGAGTAGCGAAATTTCTGCCCGTTGGCTGGTGGGGGATTTTTCTGGCCCCTTGACTATTTTGGAGTACTGTGGGGTAGGGGGCATGTTATAGGGCGGGGCTGGTAAATTGCTTCATGGGATTAGGCAGCCATTGGACGTTTAGCTGAAGGGGCCGCCTCTCCTTGCTCTCCTCACTAAAATTACATACATCCTGACCTCCCCTCTTTACCTCTTCAGAGAAGTTTGTCAGAGATCTCTGATAGACTGTCTCCTGGACTATGGTTTTCATTTTGCCCCAGATAAAACTTAACTCACAGCTCTCACGATGCGCAATTTCTTCACTTGACGTGTCTCTCCCTTCTTCTCTTCTGTTTGTAGAGAAAGTTCCCTTTTGCTTCCTGTCTGTTCTCCTGATTTTAATTAATTTATAAAGAAATGATCGTATACTAAAATTCCAGGACATTCTAAAAGAAAATTAATTTACTCACAATCTTGTACCCCAATACATATTAGTTTCCTTGTTCTGCTCCTTTGTGTCTTTGCTTCTGTACATGTATTTGTAACCATAGTGTAGAAATAATTGAGTATTTTGATTCTTTTTAATAATTGCCTGTCTAAAATATTTTATCACCTTTTTCTAAATGTCAAACACAGTATAGGCTTAATGCATAACACTTTTGAAAAAGCGACATAATGTGGTCACATACACATCCTGATTTCACAACCCAAAGATAACCATCGTTAATCAACAACATGTATATGCTTTCAGATATCCTCACATACCTCCTATAATCTAATGGGGTTGAAGTTTTGGCATTTAGGAAGCAATGTGATAGGAGTAGAAATGTAATGATTAAGACATACATATCATGTTTTTTTACTGCTCTGACCTAAGCACTTTGCACATCATTCTCACAACAGACTTAAGTCTTGCATTCCCATTTAACAGATGGAGAAATTGAATTACAGAAAGAGAAGGTAATTCACCCCAAGCCACATAGCATCAAGTGCCACAGTGAGTTTACCCGGGCAGTCTGTCTCCAAAGGCTGGACCTATAAACCACCACCATGACCAGAAGTCAAGCGCTTACCCAGCCCTGGTCTGTGTGACTGTGTCAGAGAAAGCTTCCAGCAGGCAGTGACACTTTAGCAGGCCTCAGTAGTGAGGAGGAGGGTAGCCAGGAAAAAGGAGGCAGAAGGAAGGCAAACATAAAGAGAGACTTCTAAGAACCAAGAGCCCATGCAAAGGCAGGAGGGCAAAGAGAGCAGGAGAAAAGTATTAACGTGAGAGTGTTGGGGTGAGGGCGGAAGAGTGGCTGAAATGAGGCTGGACAACAGTGAGGGCCTCTGGGGAGGGGCTTTCTAAACTCTGTGTGAGAGTCTGATCTTTACCCATCACCCTTTTGCTCCCCCACTGCTGCTAAACAACTTTGTTTGTGAGCCCTGGGCATAGCCCAGATACATAAAGAGCCCAAGAGGAAAGCACAGGGTGTCGCAGGGCATCTCCAGGCCAGGCCCCAGCCTGCCCTTGCCCCAGGTCGGTGGGTGTGCCCCCAAGATGCAGCAGCTCACGCAATCAATGGGCTGTGTCCCTGCCCCTCAGGCTGCAGAACAGGTCTGGGCCTGCTCACATGCTCCCTCCAAATGGGCCTCCAGGCTGGTCACAGACATCTCAGCAGCCAGAAGAGGCTAGGGGAAGGGTTTTAAGCCAGAAACTGATGGGATTAAATCTGCTTCTTAGAGAGATCCCCTTGACTGCTGCAAGGAGGGTAGAATGAAGGACCACAGGACACAAGCCTAGACAGTACATGAAGCCAAGCAGGACCCTTTGGGACCCTCTCAGGTATATGATCCCACTTCACCCCCTGTCGCTCCAACTCCTTGCAGTAAAAGACTTTGCTTTAGTCCCTTAGGCTGCCTCCGAGTTCTCAGAAAGTCAGCCTCAAGGATTGATCTCTGAAAAGGATGTGAACGTGTAGCAACAAAGAGTTGTAGTTGGGCCAGGAGAACTGGTGATAAATTGAAACAGTAGATCAGTGATAGAGTAGAATCACAGAACCTCTAGTTCCACCCAGAAAGACACAGATAACAAAATCTGATGCACATTCTTGAATTGTTTTTATAGAAACCTGACTCCCACCAGAAAGAAACTGCTGACCACAAGCCCATCAGACCAGTTGGGACCAGCTGGTTGATGGTATTGACTCCTGAAATATCACCCTGTTATCTCACCACAAATCAGTACAGAGGAATGAGAGTTGATCAGGCACCCTGTTACCCATATCCCTACTATTGCCTTTAATAACACTCCCCTGAAAGACCAGAGTTTGGTTAAACTCCAGCAGTTGGTGATGGACAGGGAGGCCTGGCGTGCTGTGGTTCATTGGGTCGCAAAGAGTCAGAAACAACTGAGCGACTGAAGTGAACTGAACTGAAAGACCTCAGGGAGTTAGGGTTTTTGAGCATGAGCTGCCTTTTTTCCCTACTTGGCATCTGCAATAAACACTATATTTTCTGGCATCCACCGACCACCCCCTTGCTGCACCCCCAACCCCTCAGAGTTCAGTCTCAGGCAATTTCCACAGGGTTCAAATTTGTTATTTTCTAGTTTTGGTTAATTCTTCCTACATAATTTCACCAGTGTGAAAGATGAGACAGACCATGATGGCAGTTAAGGAGAAACCTCTCAGAATGACAATGAGGCAATGAAAATGGGACCTGACGGAAGACAGTTACATTCAGCCTTGCTTTTCAGGTGTTTGGTTTGGTTTCGTCACGCGAGTGTACATTGCTCGATTCTTTGTCTCGTCACAACAAAGATTTGGAGTGACGGACATTAAAGCCTCCTAGGCGTGTCACAGCTCTCAGGTCTTGGATAGACTGTGTTATAGCTCTCAGGTCTCCAATGGACCGTGTTATAGCTCTTAGACAAATCATTGTTACAGCTCAGTGTTACAGCTCTATTATATTTAGAAGATAGCAGGAAAATTCATCTTTGAGGCGTGAGGGCACGTTGATCTAAAGACACGAGGAGAAGAGTGCTCCAGCGCCCAGGAGAGAGAGAGAGAGAGCTGCTCTGGCTCCTCTGTTTATATGTTTATCTCTCCCTGGGCCTGTCCTATGTAAATTGGGCCAGCAGGAGTGTTGTTTGTTTTACCCGAGGTCCTCACTCCGGTCCTCGGACCTTCTTTTGTTTCATTTCCGCGGGATTTTCCCTTCCTTGTTTTGTAGCCACCGCCATTTTGGACTCCTTTTGCCTGTTCTACCTACCTAACAGTTTTGATTTTGAAACATCAGCTGGTGTTAAGACTCTCCATTAGAGAACTAGGGAAAAGAAATTACCCTTCTTGGCTCCCCAAGATGGATCCAAGAATGAGAATGGCCTAACGGGAGAGTAGTGCTCAGATTCAACTTCCTACCTGGATCCTTCCTATGGGATGGAGACACCAGGAGAAGGAGAGAAATGGGGGGCGGGGGGCGGGGACAGGGAGCTGGCCACCTTCCTGCTGTGTCCAGTGGACTTTAGAAAAAAGCTACTTGTTTCCTCCTCAAGGTGATGTATTTGTGACTGTTTACATGCTCAACAGTGCAAGAATCAAGGTTGTTAGCAGAACCTAGGACATGAAGAAATCAGAACATGAAAATAAAGCTCTTTGTTAACAACAACAACAACAAAACCAAAACAAAACCAAAAAAAACCAAACAAAATGACTATACTTTACAGATGGCTCAGTGTTAAAGAATCCTCCTGGCAATGCAGGAGATTGTGGGTTCTATCCCTGGGTTGGGAAGATCCCCTGGAGAAGGAAATGACAATCCACTCCAGTATTCTTGCCTGGAGAACCCCATGGACAGAGGAGCCTGGCAGGCTACAGTCCATGGGGTCGCAAAAGAGTCAGACACAACTTAGCAACTAAACAACACGGAAAACAACCACAGCCTAGAGTTGGCTTTATTGTGCGCAGGGCAAGCAGACCCAAATCCAGGTTGGGTAACACATTGCAGGATGCTATGGAAGTTGTGCAAGAGATGATGACAGCCTGCATGGAAGATAGGGTGGTGCCGAGAGAAGAGAGGGACTGGTGAGAGTGAGGGGGAATAGGGAGATGTGGAGAGAGGAAGCAGGGTCAAGGAAGACAGGAAGCTTCCAGCCTGGGGAGCAGTGTGGATCAACAACATCAGTCTCAGATTTGGAACCTGATTTCTGCTTGGGCTTTGGTCAGGGTCTGAGTTACTGGAAGGACAGCCGGGTGGACATGTCCAGAAAGCAGATATACTCAGGCCACATGCCCAAGAGACAGATCCAGGCAGATCTCCTCCAGGACACCTGGCCGTGGCGTGAGGTTGCTGATTTTCCCCCAAACCCTCGAGTTGCCCCCAAGTGAGTTGCCAGCCCTGTGTCTGCCTTGGGGAGAAGCGGGAGGGGTGATGTCTGAGGGACAGAGAATGTGAGTTGTGTTGCCTGTGCATGGGTTGGAAAAGAATTTCCAGACATGAGACAGAATGAGAGGAGAATAGAATTTATTTGAGTGGGAAATGCTGTTAGAACAGTGGGCTCAAGCGAAAGCTGACACTTTCATGGTCTACTCACTGCAGATGCTGACTGCATCCATGAAATTAAAAGACACGAGCTCCTTGGGAGGAAAGCTATGACAAACCTAGACACCATATTAAAAAGCAGAGACATTATTTTGCTGACAAATGTCCATATAGTCAAAGCCGTGGTTTTTCCAACAGTCAAGTATGGATGTGAGAGTTGGACCATAAAGAAGGCTGTAAGTGGGTGAGTGTTAGTTGCTCAGTTTTGTCCAACTCTTTGTAATTCCATGGACTGCAGCTGCCAGGCTCCTTTGTTTATGGAATTCTTCAGACAAGAATACTGGAGTAGGCAGCTATTCTCTTCTGCAGGGGATCTTCCTGACCCAGACCTGGATAGAACCCATTGCAAGCTGATTATTTACCATCTGAGCTACCAGGGAAGCCAGCCACCAGGGAAGCCAAAGAAGACTGAGCACCAAAGAACTGATGCTTTTGAATTGTGGTGCTGGAGAAGACTCTTGAGAGTCTCTTGGACTGCAAGGAGATCACATCAGTCAGTCCTAAAGGAAATCAACCCTGAATATTCATTGGAAGGACTGTTGCTGAATCGAAAGCTTCAATACTTTGGCCACCAGGTGGGAAAAGCCAACTCATTGGAAAAGACCCTGATGCTGGGAAAGACTGAAGGCAAAAGGAGAGGGGGCGGCAGAGAATGAGATAGTAGATAGCATAACCAACTTAATGGACAGGAATTTGAGCAAATTTGGGGACACGGTAAAGGACAGAGAAGACTGGCATGCTGCGGTCAGTCCACAGGGTTGAAGAGTTGGACATGACTTAGGGACTGAACAACAACAACAAGCCAATTTTTTAACTTCAAGACAAAGAAAATTCCTGTTGGAAGGGTGGCATTAGGTGATTGGTTAGGTGCTATAGGGTTGGTATATTTACCTAAAATGCAGCCAGGGAGATGGCCAGTTTAGTAGATCCAGGAGGCTCATGGTAATGGTGGCTATGGGGCTCTATCAGTTCTGGAGTTGACCTTGGTGCAGGGCTCCAAATCTGTAGCCTTGGTACAAGGCTTTACCCCTGTGACCTTGGTATAAGGCTCTACAAGTTGCTTGCCTTGGGGCTGGTTCTGAGGATAGGAGGTGACATGAACCTGTTTCATCCCATGAATGACACAGATCTGTGCTCCAGTTCACCTTCGCTCCTTTCCTGGCCAACTGTTCCCACCTGATGGCACTTTTAGCTCCTCACCTTAGTGCTACCCAGGGAGAGCTGGGTTTCCCTCTGGGCCTCTCTCAGAGCCCAGTAAGTCTCCAATAATCCTGAAAGCGACTGGCCTCTCCTGCTCTCTGTGAGCTCCTGGTATGGGCATGGCCCTGCTGCACTCCCTGGGCTGCGCCATGAACAGTAATGTGGTCATGTGAGATTTAACGTCAGAGGAGACTGGGTAAAGGGTATTTGGAAATTCTGTACCACTTTTGCAATTTTTCTGTAATGTAAGTAATTTCTCCAAAGCTTAAAAGATACACATTAAATCATGTATTGATTAAACAAAAATGAAACCTGCAGTTTGCATCAAACTATTGCTAACAATTGTTAAAGCAAGGTGATGGGTATGTCAAAGCTCCTTGTAACTCTTTTCTACATTTATATATGTTAGAATTTTTCCATTAGGAAAATATAAATTATGGGAATTCCCTGGTGCTCCAGTGGTTAGGATTCCATGCTCTCACTGCTAAGGGCCCAGGTTTAATTTCTGTTCAGAGAACTAAAATTCCAGAAGCTGCGAGGCAAGCCCACAAAAAGAAAAAGATGTATTTTATGTATATTGATGAAGTCCCTTTCATGTGCCAGGCACTGTAGTCAACTGTGAGCCCTTGGCAGTCTTGTCCTCAAGGAGTTCACAGTTCACAGGGGGAAAGCAGATATTAAACATAAGGTTGAAATTGTGATATGATAATAATTACTTTAAATAGGGTATAACCTATAAAAATACAGAACCACTATGCTGTATGCCTGAAACTAATATGACATTGTAAATCAACTATAGCGGGATGTTTAAAAAAACTTCAAAAACAAACAAACAAAAAATTAATATGTTAGAGGACACACGAGAATTGGGTGTTCCAAGCAGAAGAAACGGTATATGCAAAGGCCCTGGGGCTAGAGAGAAAAGCCAAGGTGCAGTCAAGAAAAGAATGGTCTGAAAATGACCCAGGTGATGCAGTGAGCCCTCCCACCCAGAGCGAGGGCAAACTGGGAAGGTTATTTGGGGTGTATACAGTTGGAGTTGCAATAGCATTCCTCATGTAGTTCTTTTTACCACTTTAGATTTCTCTCTTCCTATTCCCTTGACCATATCCTCATTTCTGCCATCACCCTCTTATGTACACTCTCCCTCTCCCTCCAAGATTCTTCCATCTGCCATAAACTTGGCATCCCATTTCATGAAAGCATGGTCCCCACCGGTCTGCTGGCAGCCAAATAAATCTGGAATCTTTGTGTGTGCATTTATGGATCACCTTGAAATGGAACATTGTTGATTTATCACTTTCTTTGTGGCATGTACAGAATGTTCTGCCAGCCTGGTCAACTGTGTGGGGCTATTCCCTACTGGACCCACCCACCCCACCAAAGCGGGGGCTGGTTATTAAATTATTAAAGCATCTAGCATACACCCAAGGACTGGCATCGAGGAACTGAGCAGAGAGGCAGCAGGACTTTTATTAGGTTGGTACTGACCTTATCATCCTCATGTAGTTTCTCATGTCTGGTTCAGGAGGAAAATATTTTTCAATGTGTTATTTTATGTGGGTACCTGGTGTTATTGCCTTTTCTTGGTGTGCTCAGGAGATGATTCAAGTGTTGTTTATTAGTTCCTCAAGGACATGTCTTTAGAGGAAAATAATAATCAAGAATTTAGAAAGTGAGGGCAGAGAATTTGATGATTTGGGGAAAATAGAGTGTTACTAAGAGCAGTTTGAAAATGCAACCATGTCAGTGCCGGGAGGGATCTGTGAGCTTATGTTAGAGTTGCCTTCTCTGGACTAGATAGTGTATCAGTGTGATTCATATGGAAATCACACAGTTTTGCTGGACTGGAATTTGGCAGAGTCAAACATTTGGGGAATCCCACTTGAGCGATGAGGAGAAAATATATGTGATTGGTTGCATGTCACTTGAACTGGCAGTTCCTGTTGGGAAGTCAGTCATCAATGGCGGTGGGTCAGAATCTGAATTTGCACCTCCAAAGCTGATTTCCCCACCTTGAGCTTGTTGCTTGTATGAGTTACTTTGTGACTGAGCACAGAGTAGCTTGCTGCTTTCCCTTCTTCTCCTCCACCTTCACCTCCTTCTTCCTGTTCAATAATAGGGACCAAAGCCTGGGCACAGTTTCTTACGAAGAAAAGATTCAAAATTGCAAGTGAATCCAAATGCATAGGGCTATTTGGATAGTAAGGCAAGTGCATGTGGATTTATTTCTCAGGCAATTCAAGAAAATAATGCTCTTCTCTTGAAATGCCCTGTTTCCGGCCCAACAGATAATTTGCAAATTCTGTCTACTTGCCAACTTAAATATTCTCCTGGGCTACCCTGCCAAAGCACTTGCCCAATTTTTTTGCACAGTCATTAGGTTTTCAGTTTGTGGGAGAGTTCTAGTGTTTTGATAGTCGTGTTTAAACAGCACAATGTTGGGTTTTATAAGCAGGATTGATTACTTTATGATCATGATCCAAGTTTATTAGTTAATTGTTCTAAACTACTGAATTGCAAACTTGCAAGTCCTCTAAGGAAAATGCTAAAGAACACGTGTGGTTCTTGGGCTGTCTAATCATGCCACGTTACACAGAAGGTTTGTTGAATTTTGAGCAATGTCTTGTGTTAAAAACTATGATGATGTCACTACTTCCTGACAGCTCACAGGTTAGTGGGGGCACAGAAACTGAAATTTCTTCAGGCTGTGGAAATTCAATAACAAAATAGATACAATAGGAAGAAACTAGTCTGTCTGTCAGGAGGACTAAGATCTAATCCAGACTTCATCACTAACTCAATAGCTGGCCAACACATGCTCTCTCTGGGGTACAGTGTATTAATTACAAACTTGGAGGAGTGGCTAGCTGACTTCTAGCTCTATAACTCGAGAAGTCTTGAGGGAAGAGCTAGGTACATCAGTGGAGCACAGAGCTGGTTTCTAAAATGTTCATGAAGTCAGTAGGTGCAAGTGAAATTGCTCAGTCGTGTCTGACTCTTTGTGACCCCATGGACTGTAGCCTGCCAGGCTCTTCTGCCCATGAACTTTTCCAGGCAAGAGTACTGGAGTGGGTTGCCATTTCCTTCCCCAGTGGATTTTTCTGACCCAGGGATCGAACCCGGGTCTCCCACATTGTAGGCAGACGTTTTACCATCTGAGCCACCAGAGAAGGCCCCCAGTAGGTAGGATGCAACATAATGGGAGTCAGCAGAAATGCCAACTTAAAAAGAATAAAACAAATGTCTCATACACAGAAGCCTCAGAATCTCAAAGACCCTGCAAAATCACAGTGAGGTTGGAGCTTCCAGGGCAAAAGAGAATTCACAGGGGAAAAAAAAAAAAAAAAATGAAATAAGCCCAAGGGAGAAGATTTGGAAATAGAACTGAAGAACAAGCACTTGTAATATCTGTGAATAGGTTCTAGACAAAAATGAGGAGCACCCCTAATGTAGGGTAGGGAGGGATGGAAAAGTCACAGCCTGGATGATGCTCCTGTGAAGGTGGAGCCGACCCAGGCAGGGCACAGCAGCCTGTGCTTTCTCAGCCTTCAGCCACTCCCCTTGCTCTGACTTGCTTGACTTCTAGAATCATGATCCTTGGCTCAGAACCAATTAAAATAAAGTCACTATTGGGCTCTTTGGGCATGGTAGGTTGTCGACAAACCTGTTCTTCTGACTAAATTTAAACCCTTTAAAAGCAGGTTCCACATCAGGCTCCTATCTTGTTTCCCACCAGCCATTCTCTCTTGATACCTGAAACTGCAGAAGGGGCCTTAGGGGAGGAAGCTTGAAGGAAATTTATTAAAAAGAAGAAATACATCATGTGTCAGCCAAAAACAAGGTGTCCATGAAGAAAATAGATGCACAAATAAATAAAAGTCTTCTGGAATGTTTAAACTATTTTGACAGAAAACTCAAGTTTTGTAACCAAGCAAGTGAGCTCCTTGTCCCAAGAGAAAGGCCAAATACTGGGGCAATGGTCTTTTGCAACAACAACAAAAAAGGCTTTATAGTAGGGCAGCTAAGCAAGGAGACAGGAAGCAATGCTAAGATCTGTCTTCCTGATCCTTTTTGAGTGGCATATTTATCTTAGGAGTAAGAAGCAAGTGGGCAGTGCAAGCACTCAGAAGTGGGTAGTGTACAGTAAGTGTAAGTTTCCATGTAAGTTTTAAGAGTTCTCTGTGCAAGCATGGTGTATTTTCAGCATGTGACTTCTAAAGTTGACTGTCATTCATCCTAGTCCATCAGTGTGAGTGGGCAGTGCTCAGCTGGAGAGGCTGTCATCAAGTTGCCTCCATATCTGTAGTTACTCTGCTAAGTAAGCTGGTATTTTTGGCGTATCATTTTGTTTCTACCTTATGGGCCTTGTAAGTTACAGGGTACCAGTTTCACATGCCTTTTTTGAAACATAACTATTGTGCAAAGACTTCTCTGCTAAAGATTCAACAACCACAAAATCTTACAAAAATTTAAAAAAAAAATTTTTTTTTTTGGCCAGCGGTCTGTTGACTAAAAATGGTACTGAAATTGTCCCTCCCTAAGTCGAAGCAATCGAATCCTTGCTTTTAAATGCCTCCTGTGTTTCTGTACTCTCATCACTGATAAAACTTTCCCAAGACCACTGCTGAACTCACCCAGCCATGGTGGGGACAGGAGCACTATGCTGCTGGCAGCTCCTGGGGATGACGCTAAGTAACCATCCTCCGATGACAGGGCAACGAAGAAGGATCCAGCCCCAAATGTCACTAGTGCAGACACCTTAGACTAGAGCAACATCTACCAGACTTCTTCGGCTGGTCCCAGGCACAAGTGTCTCTTACGTTTTACAACCCAGACCACACAATCACATACTGACACATTACTGAGTCCCGGTTCATACTGCTAACCACACAGCCATCCATTAAATAGAGAAATGAGGTGTCGAGGCAAGGCCTGGGATTTTATTGGGAGAGCCAGCAGACTGAAAAGATGGTGGACTAGAGTCCCAAAGAACCATCTAACCTGTGTTAGAATTCAAGCTTATACTAAAAGGGGAGGGTGGCGTGGCTGGTTGGTTGCAAATTTCTTGTTGTCAGCCCGACTCATAATGACACAGGATGTGAATTCTTTGTTCTTCCAACCATCCACATAGGTCTGAGCATAATGTTTCTATAAACCTCCAACAAGACAAATGTTATTCTTTGTTTTGCAATTGTTTTATCCTTATATGGAGGAAAAGACTTTTATCTTTATATGAAGGAAAAGACTTTGAAAATGGGCTATCCTATGAATTTCAGGCTATAGGTAGCATTCTTTTACAAAAAGTGCAGAGCCAGCATGACTAAGCAAACGCTACAGAGCACAAAGGTTAGAGCTAAAGGAATAGATCCATGGAAAATGGGCTATCCTGTGTATTTCAGGCTATAGGTAGCATTCTTTTACAAAAAGTACAGAGCCAGCATGACTAAGCAAAGGCTACAGAGCACAAAGGTTAGAGCTAAAGGAATAGATCCAGTGCGAAAGCAGGTTTGGCTTCGCTGTTACAGACACTCACACAACAAATGTATCTGTTGCCAAAGCTCAGCCTCTGTTCACTGGTGCCAATGCAGAGACAGAGTTTTGGAGGAAGTAGAAAAGAGTAGCTTTTATTGCTAATGCCCTCAAGACTGTGACTCACCCTGGATGGGGTAGTGAGGAGATTTATAGTGTTCAGGAAGCAGGATGTGATCAGCTCATGGATAATTCTCAGATTGATTGGCATCAAGGTGAAGTTTCAAGCATCATCAATCTTCTGGTTTCAACCAGTCTAGGGTCTATGTTCCTGTGGTCAGCAATTTTTCATCTGGAGGAGATCTGCTTCTTGTAAAACCAATTTAGGAATATGTGTCAGGCCTTTATCTATATCTTTCAGGGAACTGTGAGTTGGATGATTCTGTTATGTAGCAGATTTATAGTCTAAATTGTTACTAGATCCCCAGCCCAACAGCTATTCTTTGTTCTCACATCTTCACATTTCCCAGTGGTTAACTCTTGAGTCAGCATTTTATTTCAAGAACAAGGACAACAGGAGTTGTACATGGTTTTGTAATTCAAATGAAAGTTTTAGCAAAAAGTGCTTACTATAACTGTATATGATACACCCTCGTATTTACTATTATATAGCAGTTGAAAAACACTAGTCAGAACCTATATGTGTTAATTTCACAATCCACAGTGGGCCACAATCCATCATTGGCACACACTGGCATAACAAAATCCCAAGACATTGATGTCAAATAAAAGTGCCTTCATACAACCACTATAGAGAACAGAATGGAGTTTCCTTTAAAAACTAAAATTAAAACTACCATGTGACTCAGCAATACCACTCGTAGGTGTATGCCCTGAGAAAACCATAATTTCAAAAGGCTCATGCACCCCCATGTTCACTGCAGCACTATTTACAATAGACAGGGCTTGGAAGCAACCTAAACTCTGGATGAAAGTGAAAGAGGAGAGTGAAAATGTTGGCTTAAAGCTCAATATTTAGAAAACTGAGATCATGGCATCTGGTCCCATCACTTCATGGGAAATAGATGGGGAAACAGTGGAAACAGTGGCTGACTTTATTTTTCTGGGCTCCAAAATCACTGCAGATGGTGATTGCAGCCATGCTTACTCCTTGGAAGGAAAGTTATGACCAACCTAGACTCCTTGGAAGGAAAGTTATGACCAACCTAGACAGCATATTAAAAAGCAGAGACATTACTTTGCCAACAAAGGTCCGTCTAGTCAAGGGTATGGTTTTTCCATTGGTCATGTATGGATATGAGAGTTGGACTATAAAGAAAGCTGAGCACCGAATAATTGATGCTTTTGAACTGTGGTGTTGGGGAAGACTCTTGAGAGTCCCTTGGACTGCAAGAAGATCCAACCAGTCCATTCTAAAGGAGATCAGTCCTGGGTGTTCATTGGAAGGACTGATGTTGAGGCTGAAACTCCAATACTTTGGCCACCTGATGTGAAGAGCTGACTCATTTGAAAAGACCCTGATGCTGGGAAAGATTGAGGGCAGGAGAAGAGGACGACAGAGGATGAGATGCTTGGATGGCATCACCGACTCTATGGACACGGGTTTGGGTAAACTCCGGGAGTTGGTGATTGACAGGGAGGCCTGGCGTGCTGCAGTTCATGGGATCGCAAAGAGTCGGACGTGACTGAGTGACGAACTGAACTGAGCTGAAACATTCATTGAGGAATGAATGGATAAAGACGATGTGGTACATATATATACAACGGGATATTACTCAGCCATAAAAAGGAATGGAATTGGGTCATTTGTAGTCTTTCATACAGAGTGAAGTAAGTTAGAAGGAGAAAAACAAATATATGGTAATGAATATATATGGAATCTAGAAAAATGGTACCAATGAACCTATTTGCAGGGCAGGAATAGAGACACAGATGTAGAGACAGACCTGTGGACACAGGAGGGGAAGGGGTGGTGGGCCAAGTTTAGAGAGAAGCACTGGCACACACACACTAGCATGTGTAAAATAGACTGCTAGTGGGATGCTGTCGTAGCACCGGGAAGTCCGCCTGGTGTCTGTGACGACCTAGAGGGGTGGGAGGGAAGCTCAAGAGAGAGAGGATAGACGTGTATGTATATAGCTGACTCAAGATGTTGTACAGCAGAAACCAACACAACATTGTAAAGCAAATATGTCCCAACTTTTTAAAACAGTTTAAAAAACAAGGTACAATCGAATGGGCTCACCGCTTACTTTAGTCAGAATGTACCTCAAGTAATTTTTGTGAAGGTGGAATGAGGATAAAAGTGAGAAAATGCCCACTATGTGATAGACACTAAACGTATGCTAGTTCCTTTCCGTGTACTATAAAGGTAGGGCACTGGCATCTCTTTCTCTAGATCGTAAAATAAAATTCATCCAGCAGTGAAAAACGTATAGAATTCCAATAAGAAAAAAGGAATGAGTTTTGTCTTCTGTGGAGAGAATTTAGAAGGTTTAGGGACAGTCAGGGCAGGATTCAGACACAGTTAATGCTTTTGAACAAGACCACATGCCAGTCAAGGGCCGACCCGGCTCCCTGCTCCTCTCTGTCAGTGAAGTTTCCTGGTTTCAAGTCCCCTCACCAGCCCCAGGAGACAGCTGAGCAAGAGTAAGCCCCTGCTCTATTTAAGTCCTCTGACAGAGGACAGACGCAATCTGAGACTTGGTTTGGTGCAACTTCACAATGACACCCGTTGATAGGTGAGAATTTAGACCAAGGAAGAGCCACACGGGACTGTTCCAATGCTGCCATGAAGCAGGCAGACGCTACCCCTTCTGTTCAAATGGACTGGACGTTGTAAAGCACAGTTTGCCTCTGTGATCTGATTCATCCAGGTTCATGGGAAGTGAGGAACTGCTATCATGGCAGGGAAGCCCAAGCTTCACTATTTCGATGCTCGAGGCAGGATGGAGGCCATCCGGTGGCTCCTGGCTGCAGCTGGAGTGGAGGTAGGTCCTCTTAACTTGGATCGCTGTTGACTATCAAAGCACTTTCTCACATGAGCCAGGCCTCCTCATTAAAGGATCTGAGTATGATTTTGCGTTGCACAGAAATAGCTGCAGATTAAGAAAGAAATGGACTGATCTGACCAAATGAAAATGTAAATAATCCTGCCCATGGAAGGGCATAGAAACATTTTTTTTTTATTTGAAAGGAAACAAAAGACGCATCAACTAGTCCAACTGTGTGAAACTTTCTTGGATTTCATTCCAACAAACTATAAATATTATTTATGACACATTCAAGTAGAAACTTAATTGCTGATTGAATATCTTATTAAAGAATTGTTAATAGGTGTAATTTTTAGGTTTATTATTATGTTTATGTTCAAAATAGTTCTTTTCGTTTAGAAATATGCATGAAGTATTCAAGGTGACATGATATGATACCTAGAATCTGCTCCATTTTTACATAAAGGGGAATGTGGATGAGCATATAGATGAGACAGGACTGGCTTGAGTTGATAATTATTGATGCTGTTGAAGGGTATGAGAAAAACTGTACATTTAAAAAATTTTGTACATGCTAGAAATTCCCACAATAAAAGAAAAACTGTATGTAATATTAGAAAAATGAAATTAAGGTTAAGATATAATCACAAATATGGGAATGAGCCAACTGTAACAAACCACTTGATAAGATTTAATATATTCACCTAGCAATAATTTTGGGTGGGAGCACTTTAGGGCTTCCCTGGTAGCTCAGCTGGTAAAGAATCTGCCTCAATGCAGGAAACCCCAGGTTGATTCCTGGTTTGGGAAGATCTGCTGGAGAAGGGATAGGCTACCTACTCCAGCATTCTTGGGCTTTCCTGGTGGCTCAGCTGGTAAAGAATCCGCCTGCAGTGTAGGAGACCTGGGTTCGATACCTGGGTTGGGAAGATCTCCTGGAGAAGGGCTACCCACTCCAGTATTCTGGCCTGGAGAATTCTGTGGACTAATGTGTAGTGCATGGGGTCGCAAAGAGTCAGACATTACTGAGTCACTTGCACTTTCACTTTTGTGCCAGGCTCTGTACTAAGTTCTGGGGATACAGAAGTGAATGAGACAGACATAGTCCTTGCCCTCAGGCAGCTTGCACTCTAGTGAGGATTCAAACAAGTAAGCGGGTGATTAAGAGAGGGATCGGAGCATCCACGAGCACCCCCAGGCATTTTATAGTGTTAGAACACCACATTCCCAGGAGCGAATGCAGGACTGTTGATGGTGCTAGTGGGAAACAAACCGCCTGCCAAGGCGGGGGGAGAGGTGGGCGACAGACGATGAGATGGCTGGAGGGCATCATCGACTCAATGGGCATGAGACTGAGCAAACTCCAGGATACAGTGAAGGACAGAGAAGCCTGGTGTGCTGCAGCCCATGGGGTCTCACAGAGTTGAACAAGTGTTTTTCTCAGTGATACCTCTAGAGGCCATGCACGGATGCTAAGTTGTCTCAATCATGTACGACTCTTTGAAACCCTATGGACTATGCCCACCAGGCTCCTCTGTCCACGGGATTCTCCAGGCAAGAATACTGGAATGGGTTGCCAGGCCCTCCTCCAGGGGATCTTCCTGACCCAGGGATCGAACCAGCATCTCTTCTGTCTCTTGCACTGGCAGGCGGGTTCTTTACCACTAGCGCCACCTGGTATTCACTGGCAAAAGACCCTGATGCTATTGTCCACAGTGTCACAAACAGTCAGACATGACTTAAGGATTTCATATTTAGTGAAAGGATTTTTTTCTAAAACTACCCTCATTTTTACCAAACACAGCCAAGACGAGTTTGTTTTTAAGATAAATTTGGTGACTTCCCTGGTGGTCCAGTGCTGCAACTAAAGATCCCACATGCTGCAAATAAGACCTGGCACAGCCAAACAAACAAATGAATAAAAATAAATATTAAAAGTAAAGATAGCCAGGGCTTCCCTGGTGGAATAAGAATCTGCCTGCTAATGCAGAGGACACGGGTTCTATCCCTGGTCTGGGAAGTTCTCATATGCCATGGAGCAACTAAGCTTGTGCACCACAACTGCTGAGCCTGTGTGCCTCCACTACTAAAGCCCATGCACCTTAGAGCCTGTGCTCCACAACGTGAGAAGACCCTGCAATGAAAAGCCTGCATAACCCCACAAAAAGTAGCCCCCACTTGCCCCAATTAAAGAAAGCCCATGTGCAACAATGAAGATCCAGCACAACCAAAAGTTAAATAAATAAATTTTAAAATTAAAGATAACCATTGAAAATAATAATAATAGATTTTAAAAAATAAAATGTTTGGTCCCTTGACTATGTAAGGTATTTAATGCTTACTCTGGGTGTAACTCCTCAGAAAGAGTCTCAGAATAAATTCCCCAAAGGCTCTCAAGGCCAAGAAAGCTGTGCCAAAGGCCTGCTATCAGATTTGCCCAGCTGGATTTCTCTCTTCTAGAGGTTTTCAAAATAGTTTGAGATTCCTGTATATATCAGGAGACAGTCTTTTTTTCATTTACCTGACATACATAAATCCAGACAGACAGAGATCCCATAGTTTTCTGCTTGATATTTAAAATGTCTCTTTGCCTCCTTTTTTTTCCCCCTTGGCTTGAAGTTCTACTTAACTCAAGGCCAAAGTCTCAGGCAAAGTGGGCTGTGTTTGTATCTCAAGGACATGGTAAGAGTTGATATAGTTTTTTCCTAGGCATATTTTTATTCTCTCAGGGTCAGAATTTTGAAAAAAAAAAAAAAATTACTTCTGCAAGTTAGCTTTTTCTAATTGCACATAAGAGCTAGTTTTGCAATTAAAAAAAAAAAAGTCTTGTTTTAACAAATTTTGTGGTCATACTGTCAAGAAAAATCATCTTCCCTTTTTTTTTTGTAGTCATAGTTTCATAGCTAAAATATAGGCCAAATAGTGTCAAATCGGTCTTAATAATAGGGGCAGACTGGCTGAAAAATGTGGTTCCAGAAAGGTTTCTTCTTCTGAGGACGTAGGGGTCTTAGTTTGATCAGAAAGATCTGGAGAAGTAAGGGAACATGTAGGGGTGGGAGAAGCTTGGTCCGCTCCAACCCCCCATGAGAATTGGGAGAAGTTAGAAGGAGATCGTTTAGAATGGTAGGAGAGTTTTTTCTCATTATAGTAGCCACATAGAGCAGAATTATGATAAAAGGCTTTGGAAACTTGGACATAAGGAAACAATCCGCTACCTCATCCTGTGGTGATAAAAATCGAATTGTAAGAGATTCATTTTCAGGCCATTTTCTTCATCCTCCAATTTACATAAAGGCCAGGCACTGTTTCAGTAAAAACTTGCTAGTTCTTAAGGATGTACTCCAGAGGTGTTTCTTCTGGCTTAGAAAGGGATCCTTCTATATTGAATAACCTGCAACCCAGAACAGAGACAGCTTCTAGCTACGTAATGCACCATCCTCTATACATTTAGGAGACACCTGAAGGGGATTCAGAGAATCCCCTGAATTTACTTTGACCTTATTCATTGACAGGGTTTGGGGCATCCTCTAGCCCCCACTGATTTTTAACCAGCAGTCTCCAGTTGTCCTTGGCACCTTAAGCAAGGTGTCCTCCTTTCATACCTGGAGAGGACATGTGGACCAGCACATAGTGGTTGCAGATTTCTCCTTAAGCTTTATAGATGACAGATACTGCCCAGGATGTAGGCTGATTGGAATTGGCCTGCTCAATAAGTAGTCTGTCCCAGCCTATGGGCTGCCAAGGCCTGGAGTGAAGGGGAACTCCTGGAGGAATTGGAGTTGGCTAAAGTGGAAAGTGCCACAGCGGTCAAGTATGGGCTTGGCAGCTGCAAGACTTCAGGTTGTCTTTCCCCAAGAGGATTTTAAAGAATTAGGTCAAAAAGAAACCTTGCTGTGCAACTAAGGCGGGAAAGAAAATCCCAGCACCGTGGAAGAGAGAGTGAAAGTCAGGAGTCTCCAGCCAATAGTTTTAGCAAGATCTGCAGTTCACCTTGCAACCCACTCCAGTGTTCTTGCCTGGAGAATCCTAGGGACAGGGGAGGCTGGTGGGCTGCCATCTATGGGGTCGCACAGAGTCGGACACGACTCACGCGACTTAGCAGCAGCAGCAGCAGCAGCAGTTCACCTTGAATTCCCGGGTTTCTCACCAAATGATCTCAGAGAGACTGCCATACTGAAGAGAGATCTTAGTTCCCTGCCCAGGAACTCAACCAGGAATACTTATCACTAGACCACCAGGGGCTAGAGGCTAAAAGCAAAGTAGCCCCGGCTCTTTTCTCCATTTGAAAGCAAGAATGTTTCAAGGAGGCGAAAACCGTAAAAACAGGTGCAAAGTTTATGGGAGCACAGCGTATAGGAGAGCACACGGAGAAGCAGTTTATTTAAGACAGAAGCAAGGCAGAAATACACACCTAGAAAGAAAATGTATAGGTGTCCTCTCTAATCAGGAGAAGCGTAGTAAAGGAGCGAATTAAATCACTTATATAAGACAGTCCTTCCAGATCTTTGTTTACCTTTGGCCAATTAGCTTGTTTCTTTTTTCATATCTGTCTGGTCCTAGGACCTTCCCCAGGATGCATGCACATTTTGACTAAGATGAATTCCACTGCAGATGCTTGTGGGTACATGTCCATACTCATTATGGGGAGGCACCCCCTCCATTTTTGACCCCAAGGAGAGTTCCTGTGGATGTGCAGACAGGGAAGTCTTCCTTGACCTTAGGAGTGGCCACTTTATCTCTTTTTTCCAGCAGAGCTCAGCTTCAAGGACAAGGACTCTGTCCTTGGTGTTTGAGTGAAAACAAGGCATCAGCTTTATTCCACTTAACAAACACCAGCAGCCCAGCCCAGAGGCCTATCAATCACCTATCTCAGAATCATGGAGAAACTCTGGAGATTTGATCCCTTAGGGGAGAGCAAGCAGTAAAGGAGGGTCTCAGGTGAGGTGGGGTCCTGCAAAGGAACCTCTAGTGTGCTCCCTTAGCCTTCTAACATATTTACCTGAGCCTCAGATTCAGTTGAGTTCAGTCACTCAGTCGTGTCCGACCCTTTGCGATCCCATAGACTGCAGCACTCCAGGCTTTCCTGTCCATCCATCACCAGCTCCCGGAGCTTACTCCAATTCATGTCCATCCAGTCAGTGATGCCATCCAACCATCTCATCTTCTGTCATCCCCTTCTCCTCCTGCCTTCAATCTTTCCCAGCATGAGGGTCTTTTCCAATGAGTCAGTTCTTTGCATCAGGTAGCCAAGTATTGGTCTCAGATTACAAAGGAGCCTCAGATTATACTTTCTTGATTGCCGGACATTAGCTTGGTCTGTTCTCAAGTGTGTGAAGAAACAAGTACACAGAAAAACAACCTGAACCGTTCTAGGTTGTTTATTTTCTATAAATCAACAACCAATAGTTTTTGCTATGGTCCAGCCTTGGGGTTCAAGGATGTGTTCAGAGTCCGTGGAAAGGATTTCAGCACAGGAGGGTGAAGAGGAGGAGACGCTGAGAGCATCCAGGCCTCCTCTTGTCTAGCCCAGCCCGAAGGAGGAGGGTGTGGGGCAAGACTGACCAGAGGCCACTGGTCAGGACTGCTGGGTTCTCTGGGCCCGGAGGCTGATCCTCACAACTCCATTCATCTCCTTCAGCCTCATAAGCAACAGCCCACCAACAAGTCCCATCCTTCCTCTGATACCTTCCCACAGTGACCACCCACCACCCCTCATGTTGTCTTGAACTGGGCACTTTGCAAATTGTTGCCCACACACCTCCCTATCTGTGTGGTCTAACCCTGTGGAATCATGTAGATCCACAATTAACTGTTTCACTGAGTCAGTTGAAAGTAAAAGTGAAAGTATTAGTCACTCAGTTGTGTCTGACTCTTTGCAACCCCATGGACTGTACTCCACCAGGCTCCTCTGTCCATGGAATTCTCCAGGCAAGAATACTGGAGTGGGTTACCATTTCCTTCTCCAGGGAGTCTTTCTGACCCAGGAATCGAACCCAGGCCTCCTGCATTGCAGGCAAATTCTTTACTGTCTGAGCTACCAAGGAAGCCCCAGTTAGAAACCTCCCAATTCTCAAACTTTTCATCATCAAGACCCTTTTTTAAAATAAAAAATTGAATGGAGGGAGGTAAGACACAGTAGAGGTCCCTGGTGGCAGCATCTTGGGAGTCAGTGACCCCATGAAAACCCCATGCTGGGGGACACCCCAAATTTCTGTCCTGATTTCACAGAGAGAGAAAGGCTTTCCAGAGACTAGTTAAAACTCCATAACTAGAAGAATTTCCCAGTCCCTTCCCTCCAGTGACTTTCTCCTCCCCCCAAA